>NW_010972477.1:3334762-3382262 GCF_000737465.1 Haliaeetus leucocephalus | reverse complement strand
TTGCCTCTGAAAGCGAGCAGGTTGAGGGGTATGTTTGTTTCAAAGAAATTCTAGCAGTGTCTGAAGCTTGGACGTACTGTTGGTGGTGTAGCCATGGTAGCTTAGTCATAACCAAAACAATGTTGTTGTAAGATGTGAAGAAGGGAGCGTGTATCTGAAAGCCTGTATTTTTTTCTAGCTATACAAGTTGACCTAGTACAAGATAGTATTTCTTCTGCAAACCTCATCTTGCCACAGCATAGCCTATTATTCTTGGTATACATTTGGTTTACCTGTCTAATATATCACCATATGTAATACTAACAAAACTTCAGCAATTCAAACTGCAAGCTGTAATTGCTAAAAGTAGCAAGTCTTTAACAAGTATTTAAGTCTGTCTTCATGTAGTACAGAACTAGCAGGCATTATATGCATTTCAGGTGCTATAAACACAGTTCATAGTGTCAAAGGATTGTAGAATATAAAGAAGTGGCTGGTTCTCAGTGATTAAAAAGTGGCGGTCAGAACATTTTTAAAAATAAACTCTAGGCAGGACTTGAGATGCTGCTCTTCAGCTAAAATCAATAATCCATAATACTATATGTGGTGTTATATAGTGTGGGTTGATCTGCATTATGAATTGAGAATGCTGCAAGTACATTTGTTTATGCCAGAGATACACTGTAAACGTACTTTGTTAGTGTAGTTGTACAATGTTTGACTCGTATTATGCACGTGTACAATTTTCATATGCACAAAAATTCATATTCACTAAATCGATCAGTATAATGAGCCTGTGAGGTATTAATATAATGAAAGACTGCATGAGCAAGTATCTACCTGTGAAGGTATGATGACAACTATGAATTAAGTAAACATTCTGCTTTAACAGCCAAAGGTGTTACTAAATCAGGTGAAGAGATGGGCAATTGAGAGAGACTGTAAGGTTTTTTACCCACTTGCTCTTCTCTTCCTGTGGGCTTTTGTATATTCATTCAGTTGTTTGGAACCTGGAAACATTACCATAAAGAGCAGTTCTCCTCCCGTATTTGCTAAAGGAAACAGCTGTAAGACTTGAGAATTATGCAAGTGGTGCCCTGGGAAGACAGTAGGGAATTTGACCTTGGAAAGAGGAAAGTTGATAAAGTGCTAATATGACAGATCTGGGACTCGGGGTGGAAAGGGGAGTGGAAGAGCGAAATCAGCAACAAAGAAACTTAGTGCTTCAAGGAAAAGAAAGCACAGGTATCCTTCTAATAATGATTTTTTTTTTATCGTCTCGACTCATACATTCAAACTATATGACAGTGAAGTGAAAAACTTACATTTTAGAACAGACAGCATTAAATTTCCTTTTTGTTTCTCAAAGATAATGCTTGAAACACTAGTAAAATTATCATATTGAACAAATATGCTTTAATATAATGAGAAATAGATGCTAAATGGAGTCTTATAAAAAGATGAAGCTACAAAAAAACATTTAAACAGCATAAAAATTGCAGCATGACAGCAAAAAGCCTAAGAGTTGAAAGACTAGCAGGTCTTTATCATAATTTTTTAAAGAGTTCTATTGATGCAATGTTTGCAAATCACTGGAGCCTAAGGAAAATAATGTAAATGGTTCATTATTTAGCTTATTGAACTTTCCTGCAGTTAGGTTGACGGATGATGCCAATGTTTCCCAATCACCAAAGTACCATTTTAAAAGCATTTTTTATTGAATAAAGTGCTTTGAATATTGCACCCTGGAGCTTTATTTAGGGAAATGGTTCAATTGATGTTTTCTGTTTAACCTCAGCACTGACCTATCACAACATATTTGGTTAATAAGCAACATTATCATTTAATAGACTTAACCAGTTTTATGCATTGTACTTTCTCAACATTACAACTCTGTTCTCTTAGATTTTGTTTATGGATCTGGCTTGATTGGAGTCTTTTGAAAGAGGATGTTATTTGCACAGTTGTCTGTTGCATTATATAATATTGCATATAAGATAATATCACCATAGCGTATAAAGAGCAGAGGACAATGTGTAAGTATAAACTATTCTTCCACTTAGGAAAGTATAAGAAGCAGTTTAGTAATATATTGACACACAATACACTTAACGAATTGACTTGAGGAATTCATTTGAAATTCTTCACATCTGTGCGTGTATGTGTGCATCCATATACGGATAAAATATAACCGTAACAAAGTATGCACATTTAGAAGTAGGTACATTCATCATAAAAGATGTATTTATCTATTGTTAGAGTAACCTGAGATAAGTAACTGATTTTGTATTCATAATGTGAACCCTGCTTATGCCAGGCTCTTTGTTTCTTATGATAAGTGATCAATATTTCATTTTCTCTGAAAGAGTGGAAAGTTTCATTTGTCTGTCACTTGTCCTCTACAGCTGTAGCATAGCAAACAATAAACATTCACTGAGAACTCACTGAAAAAAATGAAAATGGCTCCTACTTGGCTCTTATAGGTGTGGGTTCAGCTCATCTGTAGAAAGGCAGCTACCTTAATGTAATGAACAATCGTAAAAGGATATAAGCTAAGTAGGTAAAGCAATGGAGTTCAAAGGTCACAGACCCAAGCAATTCAGGGGCATGCTATGAACAGAAGCCTTTGAAGACCTTTGCTCCCCTTGGTCAGAAAAGATTGATCAGTCACGATTTTTAATGACTGCTTACTCTCATAAACCAGCTCTTTATTGGTTATGCTTTGTCCTGCACTGTTATATTCCTAAGCATTTCTAATTCCAGGATTTTGAATATTTAAATACTACCTTAAAGTGTGGTCAGTTATTTAATTCCAACGTTTCTGTCCAGAGACAACAGAGTTGCTAAAATTAATTACAAGGATACAAAGCCAATCATTTAAAAACAGACAGGGAAATGATATGCCCTTAGTGAAGCAGCTTTTGTGTTTACAAAAGTGAAGCTGTAATGTATGAGACATGTTGTATTGTTTAATTCATTTTATTGTGTGTGCTTATTGAAGCAAGACTAATTGTGTTGTTTTGTCAATGTATTGTGAAAAGCAAATCACTCAGTAGCATAAAACCATCACTTTCATGACCTTCGAGACCCACAAAGAATAACTACTCCATAGCTTGTCTTGAATATTGATCGGCAGTTTTTTCACATGATCAAGCTGTATTTTTAAGTTAATAATTTTATTTTAATTACGAAGTTTCTCGATGAAAAGTGATGGACTGCAAATGTTAGTTATCAAATCATTGTTTATAAACATAAACAAACCAGTGCTGATTGGAAACATGTGTGAGTAGTTGTTGAACAATCCAAACAGAAACTGTTGGGAACGCTCAGGCAGTGGGGGAAAAACCCATCTCACTGCTTCTTCCCCGTTTCCAAACCAATAGCCTTAACTTCAAAATACCACATATATAACCTCTGTATACTGTACATGGCAACTTGATTTTGAAAGTAGATCGTATTGTCTGAAGCACAGGTGCTCTTAGATACTGAGAAATAAATGAAGGTTGGTTACATGAGAATTCTTCTAAGCAGCAAAACTAGCTTACGGAATTTCCATCCCTAGTCCTTCTTTCTCACCCTACAAATTGCTCCCTCATATATGCCAAAACCTTTGAAGCCTTTATTTATATGGGTCATCTTTCAGTTTAAGTGGTCAGGTTCATAGCATGACTCCAGAAAAGCTGTCAGCACGACTGTGGGGGGAACTCCCAAACTGCTCGATGGGGTGGAGAAGAACTTCCAACACCAGCCACGAGGCGGTGGATCTTCTTCTTAAACTGATGTTAGCTCAGGAGGGAATATTGAATTTTCAAAGTGACAATTGGTTGGTCATAAACTGTTTTGAGCAACACTTTGTAAATATTGAGCAGTTAGATATTTCTGCTAGGGAGCGGCAACAGCAGACTGGCCCGCAAGGAAAGGGAAGCCAAGAGCTGAGCGTGATAGCCAGGCTCCTAGAGGCAGTGGCCTCCGTGTTGAGGTGTACAAGGCCTACAATAGCCAAGCAAGGCAGAAAGACCACGACCCATGATGGAGACCAGAGACAGTCAAGAGTATAGGTCGTTGTACAGGTCTGTGGTGATGAGGCACGTCTGAATTCAAGCCAAGAAGCCACGTCATTAAGTCAGGACCAGGTCCTGAGACGGTAACCAGCATCAGCCACAGTCTGGTGACTGCAAGGAGAGTCCATGGCAGCCAGGCAGGTCCAATGGCGGGAGGCCGTGTCTGCCTGTCAGAGCCAGGTCAGCGGGGTACGTGGGCATAGCTGCAACGTGAGTGCAATGTAGCTTTCACGGGATCGAGCTTGAGAGCCAAGCGAAAGGGGAGGGCAGCCTCCGTGGAGGTTTCTTTGAGCTGTTTCTTCATCACGACTCTCGACAGTGAGCTGGCCTTGAATGCAGCTGGTTAAACGCCTAGGAAGGAGAGTGTACAGTCAGGCCCTTTGACTGTTTCAGTCTAAATAGGGGTTTAAATATTGTTTTCACAGAAATACATTGCTTTTCCATCTTGGTTGATGAAAGGTTATGCTTGAGTCAAGTGAGTATCCAATTTCTGTTTCAATTTACCCAAGCAAAGAGTGGGGTAGGTTGTTGGTTTGGGTTTGGTTTTTTTTCCACTTCTGCTTTCTCTCTTAAAATATTCTATTGTAAAAAAGAAAATTAATGGGTTAGGTTCCTAAGACCAGCTAAGTTCCAAACAGTCCAGAATTCAAAGGGAGCAGGAATAGTATGATGGTTTGTATGTTCCAGTCCTGATTGATGTAGTATCTAAAGCAAACAAGAACAGCCTTAGGGCATTTTTTTGGTCTTCTGCCAAGCAGTAACAGCCTTTCAGGATTGATCCAGTAACTGAAGGTCTTCAGGATTCAGCAGGGTGCTTCAAATACCTCACTCTGTGGATTTATAACCTTATGTGCCCAAAGGCAAGGCAAGTTTCATTTTTTCAAGTGACCGTATCAGGTTTTCTTTAACTGGGACTTCTTTACCCCGTCATGCTCCCAAGATGACAAGTAACTAGAGGTAGTTACATTTTCCACAGAGCAAAGGGACTTAATGTCACAATTCCCCAAACTGAACATTGGTAAGACAGCTGGGTGATAAGTGATATTTCCTGTTGGTCCAGAGGAAGCTAAGGAAGATGGTACTCTGAGAGGGAATGAGAGTGCCCTTCCTTGGGGAAGTTACTCACCCTCACAGGGAAAGGTCAGGAGAATTCAGAGATGGGCTTTGAGTTGGGCTATGTAAGGAACTGTCCTGTACATACTGTTCGAATGGCCTAAAGCCATCTAACACCACTCGAGAGAAGCAAACTCCTGTTATATGATACGGCAGGGAGGTACTTAACTCCTTCATCCTCAGAGTTGAAAGTAAATAAAGTAAAAAAAATTCTATGGACAATCTATTTCATCTTACATGTCAGCATTAATTGTGACTATTGACTTGTGTCCTTAGGTATTTGTAACATTTTCTGCCACATAATTATTTTCATTGGGGTTATTAAATGGGAGTCATAGTCTAATAGAACTTACTGTAGAAGAGATTTTTTCCTTAAAAAAAAAAAAAAGTTGGCACCATAGTTAAAAAAAAATCACTTAGAAGGTAATTGGTTTACAATAAAATTAAATATACCAAGGTTTTTGTGGCCTATCAGTTTACACATTTTCTAAAGTTTTTTAAAATTGTTGATTAGTATTTATTTTAGGTTAAAATCAGTCTAATGTTCTAATTAAATATGCAGTTCTGAATCCACAGCAGGAATAATGGGTTTGGGGTTGGCTTTTTCTGTGCTTGATATGGGTTTATGAAGTCCTTAAGTATTTTCCTGACTCTGGTAGACTTAGGTTCTGTGACTGATAAAATAGGTAGCTGCATCATTGTCACTTAACAACCTTGTGTACTTCATGGAACTTTCCAGAAACTACCTAAGATATTTATAAGCTGCTTGTTTTGATTTAGTTCTGTAAATGAACATTTCTAAACAAATGGGATGATTGTGTCCCCAAAACATGGAATTAGTATACAGGGCTGCCATGCTCTGTAACAATAGTGCTCTGAGGTTTCGCCTCTTCATGCCCCTGTTGAGACACATGTGTTCCTTGGGCAACTGAGGTAGACACACCGTCCTGCTTGGAGAAGCTACTTCTACCTCCTGAGCTGGTACTGCTGGAGGTTACGTTGTGGGTCACACAGTTACTGCTTGAGTTGAGAGAGTTTCCTTGAGAAAACTCTGAATTTGACTTTGAATGGAAATCTGTGCTGCCGTCGTTGAAGAGTTTGATAACTGGGGCTGTGAACTGTGGAAGCTCTGGGTGTCACGTGGCCTCTCGTGGAGAGACGCTGCTGAGAGAGGCAACCAGAGCCCCACAATGGGCATGTGGTGCATGGAAACATCTGAAAGATTTGGGGTAAGAAACACTAAACGAGGTGTTTCGCAGTGCCTTTTGTCAGATCTGTTGCATTTCCATGTCATAGTGCAAGTATTTGCTACCTTCATTCCTAATTTGGAAGTCCCTACTTTGACCTTGTCATGAGAGAGGTGGATAGTTGTCTATAGCCTTTGGATTGCTGCTGAGGAGGAAGACAACTAGCAAGTTAGAAACCACAGCAGCTCTCTTTGGTCCACCTACATTACCTGTCCTGGGGAATGGGTAAAGCCAGTTAGCGGGTTCAGGTGCACGCCTGTGTCTCAGTAGTGGGAGGACCCGACATCTACCAATGTGCTTCTGGCTCCCAGGCAGGCAGTTTCCGTAGAAGGGAAGCTTGGTGGTAAGCCAGACAAGATCCACAGAATACTCAAATAAGTCCCTAACCTGGATTCTGGAAACTTGACACGCTTCATCTGTGCATGTTAGGAAATTAATGGTTATCGGCAAATAAATACTCTAATCAGAATGGACTTTTTTAAAGCAAAATGGTAGTGTCACCAGCAAAGGCTTTTGTGCTTGTCCAAACTTTTATTGCTTTATCTGACTCCATCCAATATGTCGAGTTCTGTAGAAGCCACAGCTGGTGTGTTTACCTGGCATTCTAGGGGTTCTTGTTGTATGCACACTAGATTGCAAGACCATTTTACTGTGAGGTTTCAGAAACGTACTGAAGAGAAAAGAATATACTCGTAGAGGGGAAACCTCAAGAAGAGAGTCTTACCTAAGAATCCTTTTTCTGAACTCTGTATAGCCAGCCATTCAGTACATACTTATTTGTTAAGATTTCTAATGTGGATTTTCATGCCATTTGTGAAATCCTTTTTTTTTTTTAAATTCTATATTCTGAAAGCTTCCAATATTTAATGGTAAGGTCTGGCTATGTTGTTCTGGGTGCAGAGCTGGGTCTAGCTGCTCTGATTCATTCTGAATGACGAGAGTCAAACTTAATGTCTTGCCTTCAAGTTTGTTCAGTTGCCTTTTAGGCATCTATTTGACTCTTGAGCTTTATTGACTATTTCTGCTATGGTATTTGTGCTGGTCAATTTAAAAGAAAAAAAAAATACATGCAGTTGTGTGTAGGCCAGGTATAAGAATCCAAAATGACTGCTGCAAAATGCTAATTCAAATGGTAGGTGAAGCCAAGCATAAAGGAAATAATAAACAGATGTGAGTCACCAAATATAGAACACTTAAGTCCTAGCTGCAAAGGGACACAAATGAGATGATAGGGTATTAGTAGAAAGATGCAATTTACAGGTCAGAATGTAATAGTAACCTTTCACTGTGAAAATTGAAAATTAACCTTGGGAGTATTGGATCATTTACAGCTTATATGGTACTTTTATTCAAGAAGAAAAACCCCTGAAAAGACTTCCTGTGATTTTCGAGATTTTAAAATGGTGCTTTTCAAAGTGTGTTCTCTTCTCTTCTGTAACTGCATCTTGCTGTGTTTTCATTTGGTGATGCCTACACAGATGGCACTACTAGGGTTTCTTAGGGGTTCACGCAAATGTTTTTTTCAAATTTTAAGTTTTCAAAGAAGCTATGGTGGTTTACTTGCTTTGGGTGAAATTCTTAGTGAGCATTAGTCATGTCTGTTGAACTTATCTAGGGATTTTACTACTTGCAAGTCTTTTATCACACTGCTTGATTTTTATTTTTTTCATCTTACCTGAGATTAATGGCAGAGGCAGGTTCCATAAAAATCACGTGAACTTCATTATAATTACCTTTCTAGTAATTTAAAAATCTGGTTTCCAATAATGATTAGCATTTGGAAAGGTAAAAACAGAATGGAGGAGGAGAATTTTTTTTTTATCAGAAACTTCCCATTCAGATGTGGAATATGGCTTATATAAACTAACAGTAAAGCAGTTTTCCTAAAGTATTAATTTTTTGAAGGAATAAACCACACAGTGGTGATAGAAAAATACCTAGTGTATTATTTAAAGCATAACATAGAAGAAAGTAGAAGCTAGATGTCATGCACTTTGAAGCAGCAAAATTAAAAAAAAAAAAGCAAAATCTCTAATGCATGCGTTTAAGATGCCATGTGGTGGTAGCTGACAGTGATTCTTGTATAATGCAGCATTTCTGGGTTTGTAAAAGGGACTTTCACAAGTGTGTTTGTGGGATGCAGTATCATAAGCTTGGTTTTCATCTCATTTGATATGGTAAGGACTCAATTATATTATTGTTGAAACAAAGTAATAAAATGATGCAAATGAAGAAAGTAAGCTAAAAATAAGATCCTGATCCTTTGCTTATCTATTTACTACATATTACAGTGTCTCAACTTGCATGTAATTGTAGATCTAATAAAATGTTTTATATAGAAATACTCCCAAAATCTTTTACTTGAAGCGATGTTGGTACAGAAATTGTATTCTGTACTTGCATAATTTCTACTGGATGTCCTTGAAGTATTGTTGACTGTGTATCTGGGGTTTTTTATTAGAACTGTTATTTCTGAACAATATATTCTAAATACCTTATTTGCTGGGATACTTTCACATAAGTTTTCATATTATTCATAAGAATTTTTATAAGCTTTCTGAAGGAAAATACTCGTTTGATGTATCAAGATTTTGTACTCAGTCTACTGCTATTCACATTTCTATTCCTAGATTCTTGGAAGAGTTTAGACTTTTACCCTAGCAACAGTTGTTTGGCTTTAGCCTAATTTATATAACAGAATAATAGACCTTTCACACTTAAATATGTCTCTTTTTTTCCTTTTTTTCTTTCTTTAGGTAGCTCTGGTGCAGTGGACAGAGAGTGTCGGTCTCACTCTGGTTAACAGGGATTTGACCTCAATGCAGCTGAAGACCCCTGATGGACACATTCTGACCTACTACATTCTGCAGATCTTTCCCTTCACTTCTGAGAGCAAGCGCATGGGGATCATAGTTAGGGTAGTTTTGGGGGTGTTCTGGGTGTTTGGGTTTTTATTTCTCAAAAAATGTTTTTGCTGAATGTTTATTTTTATAAAATTTAATAGAAACCTGATCCTTCAGGGAATGCATTTCACAAGATTTTCAAATGGAAAGTATACCTTTGACACAGGTACATGTGAAATACTGGGCAAGCAATTGTAGAAAAATCAGGCTAACCTGATGTTGCAGAGAGCCATGTAAAAGACGTACTCTTCTCTTACATGGGAACGTGTTATTTTCACTACTTCACGCTTAGCCTCTAATGCTGCAGGTTGCCTTTAAGCCTTTGGTTTTAATTTTCCATTTGTTTCTTTCCTACAAAATAGTTGTCTCTTCAAGGGATAAATTAATGGCTGAAATGTCTTACAATAGTAGTTGGCATCTTTCTCTACTACCAGTGCCGCTGCTTTTCCAGACCCACTATTGATATCTGAACTGGCGCGCATACACAGCACAACCCACAGATTTACGAGATACGTGCTTAGTTGTCTCCTAGACACCCAGCTGGGAGCACAGTAATGATCATTAAAACCTCCGGTGAAAGGAAGCCACAACACCACGCTAAAAGGAACATTTAAACCTCTGCAAATGTTAAGCCATCCATGCTACATGCTTCTACCTTCTCCCTACCTAAAATCAGACACTGTAGCAGAACAGCTTCAGACAACATTATTAGATGGTTAGATCAGTGCCAAGTCCCACTTAAATAGGTGCCAAACTCATCCCATTTTTTATTGGCCTGTGATGACAAGGCAGGCATGCCATCAGCCTTAGGCAAGGGTACTTCAGGCAGAATATGTGCATGCTCAGGTCTGGAGAGACCTTGGCAGTCTGTATTTCATTAGGTGAGGTTGGCACTAAAAGCCTGTTTAACAGTGACACGTTCCAAGATATTCTAAGAAGCTTGCAGGTCAGACTAATCCATCCCTTCTGCGACAGGCCATGTCTCAGAAACTCCTGATTTGGATTATATTTGCCTGCGTGTGAATTCTCTGAATGTGCAATTAATGTTTCATCATTAAAACATCTGTAAAGAGCATTTAGACTGTTATTTGTAAATTTTTAATTACTTAGGTATTTCAAAGACACAGGGCAAACTTTCTGTTGTGGGCTAGACCGTATACGCCACCAAAGAAACAAAACAGTAGTTAGAGGGGCCATAACAGTGGTATTTTAAAATTTAGACAGGCAGTCTAGAGATCCTGAGAATCTGTTACTCACGTTGACTTCAGTTAGAACTGATCCTCTTATATGAGAAAGTAGGGAATACGGATCTCAATGGAATCAGAGATGTCATTGGTGGTAATAGTAACATCAAGTAATAAAACTTACCCACCCCTTGGCAAGGTAGTTCATCTTTTATAAATGATAATCCATTGACTACTTCAAAATACAGTTAGGTTATTGGTAGGTAATTGTTTTGACTGTATAAACAAATTCCCCCCCCTCCCCCCTATTTCTTTTGTAAAATTTTAGGATGAATCGTCGGGAGAAATTACATTTTACATGAAGGGTGCAGATGTTGCAATGTCCACTATTGTACAATACAATGATTGGTTGGAAGAAGAGGTAAGAAACAAAATCAAAATTTATAAAAATTAAAATTTTGTAAAAACTAAAAATTTTAAATCAAAATATCAGGTATTATTGAATAGGCTTAAAGGAGAACCTGAGCCAATGCAGGAATGGGTTTTGAAGCCCAATTACATATATCCTGAATGCGTTTGAAGGGATTAGAATTATTTTCAATTCTTGAGCAACACACACGAAAAGCAAAGCTAGTAGTCATAGCAGAACACGTTCCTACTTAAAACAAGGAAATTTGTTTTTCATTGACTGACCTTTCACATAAAACCTAATTACTTCTGAGAAGTACTCTGCTATAAACCTATTTATCCCGAAAAGCCCTTATTTTATCAAATTCTACAGTGAGGTATGAGTTACGAAGTTTAATAAGGTTGTAGCCAAGTTGAAATAGTTTTTTGCCACATTTATTAAACTTAATATAAAACAGCTAATGACTGAATTTCAAAACTGATTAATATTTTTCACTGTGTGGCTCTAGTAGGTACCAGCAATCATCTTATTTTGAGCCTACATACAGACAATATGTTAATACAATGATTACACCATGTATGTTCATAATGGTATTGGCAATATGAATCAATATCTGCTGCAGGGCAGTTTGATTTATTCGGGGACATGAATAAATTAAACTCCCTCAAGACCTAGGAAAATGTCATAAAAATTACTTTTGGCGATAATGATGCACAATTAATTGTAAAATACTTGTTTAATTTATTTAGCTTTATCAGGTCAAATCAATAAGTGTTCTGCACTGGCCAGCCTTGTTTTTCATTAAGACATGCTGTTCCATGGCTATTTTTAATGTGTAGATATTTTTCTGATAAGAAGTACGTTCAGTGGAAAAAGAAAATGTAGCTCTGTTACATGCCTCAAAAATAGTTTTAATTTATTTTAAAGCTTCAGCCTAAGAGAGATTTCCATTAAGCTAGGAGAGGAAATCTGATTGGCTCACTAATAGCATACCACTTCATTTGGGGGGCTTGAAGTATAATTGCTTTTTATTCTGTTTGTGGCTTCTCCAAAATAATCTAAGTCTAAAGAAACACCAAAAGTACACATATCCCCAGTTAGCATATAATATAAAACGTGTACATATGGTTGAATATTTGCATAACTATTCTGTGGTTTGGTCCATTCAGTGTGGTAATATGGCACGGGAAGGACTGCGTACGCTGGTGGTTGCGAAAAAATCACTGACTGAAGAACAGTATCAAGATTTTGAGGTATGAATGGACAGAGTGATCTTGTACTTCACCATATTTAGTTACTTCAAGGGGAACATTCCTCTTTTTTATTCTGTTAAGGTGGCAAAAAAGATGATTCATATTTAAGAGTATCGATAGTTGAGGTATGGCACACAATCTGTTAGAGATTTTGTCATTTGTTAGTGGTTGTTCTGCAGTCATACAGAGGATACAGTTTTGATTTATTATGTGACTGGACGGTGTTTTCCCAGAAGCTAGTGCAATGTTAATTGTGCAGCTTCAGCGTGACCTGAAAAATCTACTTGTTCTGAAAGGTAAGGGCAGTTCCTGCTTAGATGCTGCAATGCCCAATTCTTAATAGTTCTTCAGAAGGCATTCTCTTGAGGTGGTTTGTCAGGAAAAAATGTATAACAGTGAATGTAAAGTAAAATTTTCTCTTAATCCTGTTCTTCATTAAAGATATTTAAAGACAAAGACTTAACCTAATGAATCCATATTATAACTGATCGGTAGACTGAATGTATACTTCGAGTCGTAACGAATTCTAAGTGGTTTTGTGTTTGTGCAGAGTCGATATAACCAAGCAAAGTTAAGCATACATGATAGAAACCTGAAGGTTGCTGCTGTTGTAGAGAGTTTGGAGCGAGAAATGGAATTGCTGTGTCTCACCGGAGTAGAAGATCAGCTGCAAGCAGATGTTAGACCAACTCTAGAGATGCTAAGAAATGCTGGAATAAAGGTACTAAATGCATACTGCTGACATAACAGGTTATCATTTACCAACTGTTTTTTTAACAAGACATGGATTATATTTGTCTATATTCAGGTTCATTCAAAGTAAGAAATCTGCCAAGTCCTAAGCACGTTCTGGGCATGAGCTAGCAGAAACGAACAAGACATTGTGTGCAAAGTTCCCTTCTCCACCACAGGTTTCATTGATCTTAAGCTTACTTCTGTAGGAAAACTACCAATGGATAAATGTATATGACTCCCAGTCACTGTCTACAGTAAACTGTCCTAGCTGACACTAAATTTTGGTGCAAGATTCATATGTTAACAAAGTTTTCAGGCCTGGCACTCAGGAAAAGTCTCCACAAAGATCAAAAGGTGAATAGTTTGAACTAGAATTCAGAACTGCCATTGGAGTTTGTTCAAGTCATGTTAAAGAGAGTGTCAAAAGCTTCACACACCGGCATGTGCTGTGTTTTGTTCATAGGTAGGCAATGCTACACAGCTATCAGTTGCACATTTAGAAGTAATTGCACATTTGTCTGAGAGAGAGTTTGAAGTAAAGATACAAGCAGTATCTGAGGGGAGTGGGCAAGATCATTTTGCTTGAAGCAGTGTCAAACCGCATGGAAAAGGTGACTTTGCACTGGTTAAACTGAATCAGGTATAATGGGTTTTTTAGCCTGAGAAGGCAGGTAAGTAATTTTGCTTTGCAGCAAGCATGGGAAATCTCCCATTACATGAGAGAGGAGCGGGAATGCATGGAGCTCTGCCTTGGGACAAATGATGAGCCAGTTGAGAATTTATGGGTTAGAATTAGCGAGCAGACCAATGTGGACAACGTTATGGTGACTGTCTGCTACAGACTGCCTGATCAAGGAGTAGTAGGAGAGGTCTCCTTCAGACAACTGGAAGAAGCCTCACATTTGCATGTGCTGGTCCTTGTGCTGGACTTTAACCACCCCAAGATCTGCTGGAAGGGCAACACAGGAGGGTACAAGCAAACCAGGAGAATTTTGGGAGTGCAATGATGATAATTTCCTGACACAGGTGATTGAGAAGTGAATGAGGAGAGAAGCTCTACTAGCCCTCATACTAACAGACAAGGAGGAATTGGTCAGGGCTGTGAAAGCTGGTTGAGGGGGTGGCCTTGGCTACCCACAGTAGTTACAAGAGAGTGAAGTTCAGCCGGCTCAGGAGGATCTTGTTAATGTCTACAAATACCTTAGGGGAGGGTGCAAAGAGGACAGAGCCAGGCTCTTTTCGGTGGTGCACAAAGCGCGAGACAATAGATGCAAACTGAAATAAAGGAAGTTTCACTTGAATAGAAGAAGAAAATGTTCCACTGTGAGTGTGTTCAAACACTGGAGCAGGTCTCCCAGAGAGTTAGTGGAGTCTCCATCCCTGGAGATGCTCAAAACTGTGGTCCTGAGCAGCCTGCTGTAGTTGACCCTTCTTTGAGCAGCAGAGTTGGACTAGATAATCTCCAGAGGCCCCTTCCCATGTCTGCTTTTTTGTTACTCTGTTTTTAATTAATCCCTGTTCTGCAAAGGCTTTCAGGTGAATTAACTGGTAATGCAGTGGTGTGCACAATTAGAAAAATATATGTACGGATTAAAGCCTGTGAGTAGTGCAAAGTACTTGTATATTAGTACTTCATGTACAGTGTTTTCTCATTTGCTGTTGATATTTCTTCTATATGTGGTCAATTCTGACTTAGGTATATCCTGCTATAAATAGGTATAGAACAGTGTGACAATTTTTAGGGTTGGGGTTTTTTTTAAATTATTAGTGCTAGGATTTCAGAGCATTAAAATTGTTCTGGCTTTAGTTACTACCTTACTTATAGTAGGCTGGAAACACAAGAGTAGCGGTAGATAGGTCATAAAATTATAGATTATTTGGTTACTGATGAGAAGGAGTCTTTTTTTCTATTCATTGACCCGCATGGACACTAATGAAAAGGATCTTACCCGAGATATACAGGAAAAGAGGGAGATAGAGGCTTACAGTTTAATAAAGTTGCAACTGTTAACTTAGTAACTACCCAGTAATCACTCCTGCAGCTTAAGTCATTCTTCCTGTGTTGTCTGTTCTGTTTGGTCTGGGGCTAATGGTATTTCATCCAGATGTCCTTCAACTTTCTTCGTGTTAAGGGGCTGAGGGAAAGCGAGCTGTCTCACTTTCAGAACAGATGGATCCTCAACCTTATTCCTTAAACTTTAATGCCTTCGTCCCAGTTCTGTGTGGTCAGTGGGCAGGATCTCTGTGGAGCGTTGGGGCTGTAGCTCTTCCTCCAGGATATGCCGCCTTGGTGCTTTCTGATAGTCTCACCAGGGTCACAGACTTGTGACTTGTGTCACATCGTTTTGCTGACAAATGTTATCTCTCTCCTAGTTGTCTGCATCCTCACTCTTTTGATCAAGGTAGTATCAGGGCCATAGGGAAAGGCTTTTATGTTTTCCCTGCTGTTCAGTTATGCCAGTGGGTTTCCCCAGAGTTTCCCGTTGTCTTCATGTAGATTGAGACATTGGCCCTTGTGAGAAGGGAAGGGGAGTGGAGCTGCCTGAAGTAAAGACAGTTCTTTTCTGCTTTGTGTGTTATTGCAGTAAAAACTGCTCATTAATTTTAGTGTAAAATGTACATATCGGTATATTTTCTCTGGTAATCTAATCCCAAAAGGTACGAGAAAAAGGTTGGAGAGGGATGCCATTTAGATTTGGAGAACAGACACATAACTGTCCAATGGAGTAAACTTTTACATTATTTTGCAGATATGGATGTTAACAGGAGATAAACTGGAGACAGCAACTTGCATTGCGAAAAGTTCTCACTTAGTGTCTAGGACTCAAGATATTCACATTTTCAGACCTGTAAGTATAGTTCCAACTTTTTTGTTGGTTCATCAAAAGACAGCTAATAACAGTGTTGCTTTATTTGATTAGTAGTTGGCTGCTTGTTGAAAATTGATGGGTTATTGTACTGAGTGTCATAATAATAGTCAAGAGAGTAGTACTTAGGTTGTTACTCAAGGATGTAGAATTACAAAGCACTGCTTCTGTTTAAAGGTGCTTGTTTCTAGATTTGTTGATATGCTACGTTTGTAGCCATGTGTTCGGGTGACCCAGGTTCAACATGCGTTTTACACTCTTCACTTACACCATGGACATAGTAAGGTACCTCTGAGTGATGATGGAGAGGGGTCTATGTGAGGTGCTGAGCCAGGAGGAAAGAGTATCCAGGAATTTAGGCTATCTGAATGTGGTTCTTGCTTCTTCTAGCATTGTCATTAATAGAACCCTTTAGACTCAAGCAGAATTAATCCTGAATTAAACTGTGATGCCAATGTCCTCTGTATTGACATAGTTCAAATCAGTATGAGAAAATTTGGAATTTTTTTTGTATCATGATATATATTTGCATTTTATTAACAGACTGTTTAAGATAATTGTTAGAAAGGTAAACTGAGTATATTTTTCTATACGTTTTGATTATATTTGCAAAGCATCAACTCTGCTGAAGCCAAACAAAAATAGATTTTCCAGCCGTTGATTGATGCTGTGTGATCAGACATAATATGTCTGTGTTTGTTCTAAATGAACCACTTGCACCTACAGAAATAATTATATGAATATAATTTACATGTAAATGTAGTTTCTTCTGAAACATCAGAATGGCAAATTAGGCCCTGCAGACTACTATTTGCAATTAAATTATTAATGCTTCTGATAAAACTTCAGATCAATTTTTGTTGACCTTTCCATGTTGTAACACCACAAATTAAGTCTTCCTGAACAAAATCTATTTAGTTGAGTCAGATTTTTATTTTCATTACCTCGACTGGTAATAAGAGATCAGCATAAAAGTGTGTTAACTTAAAGTACACAAAGTTTTAAATTAGTTAGAAAATAGATTTATACAGAATTGTTTCTGTGGCTGTATTTGTTGCAAAGAAATAACTACTAGATTAACGTAAGAAAATACCAAGCACTCTAACACTTCTATTTTAGTTATAATTGGCTTCCCAAAAATATCATTTTGGTTTTGACACTCCTTTTTTTTTTATTCTTAGAAGTCTCAGCTTCTTCGTTTTGTAATGAGATTAACTGATAGCTTGTTCTAGAGATATTTACAAATTAAAGAAAACAAAACCTCTATTAGGTGAAAGGTAGAACAGAGAGGGCAATTACTGCTCATCAGCGTGCACCAAGTGCTGACATCTCTTAATCTCCGTAATGCAGAAAGATTATAGCGGGCCAATGCAATCCAGGGTTCCTAAGAGTTGGCAGACAAGGAGCTTTCTCTTTACGTAATTAAGGGAAAGGAGGAAAAAAAATTCTGAATTGGGGCATGTGTATGAGTTTCTCTGTTTACAGGTGCTTTTTAATATAACTCAAATTTTATGTGTAGTAGAGCCCATCTGGAGGGACAAAGGTCTTTGGGACTGTATCTGATTCTGCATAGTAGTGGGCCAAAGACAAAACTTCATGTTCAGTGTAATTAAGACTCATATATTTTAAAAGTTATTTAATCAAAGTGCTGACAGAGCCAAAATTAGAAGTGTAATCAGAGCTTGTGTTTTATTCTGTGCTTGGAACTTTGTCTTGCATGATAGCTCTAAAATACATTGATCCTTTATTGGAAAAAAAAAAAAAAAAACAAAACTGCCAATCTCTTCCAAATGTGGTTATAATTTAATTTTTTTGTGTTCTGTGTTCTAGCTCCAAATGTTCCAAAATCCATTTGGTAACCTTTGACCATTTTTGCATTTCACAGCTGGGCCTTTCTGAAACAAGAATTATGTAAATTAAAAAAATCTATCATGTCGTTATTTTGTTATGCTACTTGATCCTCCTTGCATACTCATGCAAAATCCAAAAGGATGAGCACTAGTGAGCATTTTTATGTGCCTTTTGAGATCTGTGTCTACTTACCCAAACTGAAGGAACTATTAATATGAACATCTTGCATTATTCTAAGAACATATTTTACTAGTTAATAAATAAAAGTTTTGGGGTTTGCTTGGGTTTTTGTCCTTCCCCCCCCCCTGCCCCAGGCCTGCCAAGATGGAAAGACTCAAGTCAGCTTGAACTTAAGATGTTTTAATGTCATTAATTCATTAATTTTTTAGCCCTGGTCTACTTTGGTGAGGAACCAGTTAAGCTGACTACGTAGATTTTTCCTTGTTTGAGGATTACTTTTTCACTCCATAAGATTCAAGGCTTGTAGTCACATCCCATGGGTATTGGGCTTGCACTGGGTTAAAACACTTGTTGAAGAACCAAGGCCTTCGGGGTATGAGTTCTCAAAACCTGATTTATTTAGGCAGGATTGGGTTTTTTTAAGTATATAACAAAATCTTTTAAGTGAGTGGTTTTTATTGAAGGTTACAACTCGAGGAGAGGCTCACCTAGAACTAAATGCCTTTAGGAGGAAGCATGATTGTGCCTTGGTGATATCTGGGGACTCACTTGAGGTAAGAACATGGGGTTTTGTCAAATTACATTTATCTATATGCTTATGTTCAAAAAGTAAAGTATCGGTGTCTTTATGCTCTTAAACTTTTTTCCAATGTTTGCCCGTACTTTAAGTTGTCCGTAGAGATACTTTTGTTTTTCACTGAGTGCTAGTTAGAGGGTGTATGTTCTAGATGGGCAAATGTTACTGGTTCTGTGGTCTCCTGTGTGGTAGCAGAATGGAATTTGTATGCAGCATGCTTTAGTATTGTCTCTTCTCTTAACCTGAAAGTGTGTTGGCTCTCTAAAGGAAAGAGAATGTCAGTTTAAAATAATAAAACCACAGTCAGGAGAATGTGGCTTTTTTTTCTCCCACATGGGTGTCGTGCAAGCAAAACTTCGTAAAAGAATTCTTTATACTGTGTTTGTGTTATACTACCTGTAGTAGTATTTAATCATACGTAAATGAACGCGAGTGTATGTTTTTTCCTTAGGTTTGTCTGAAGTATTATGAGCATGAATTTGTAGAGCTGGCTTGTCAGTGTCCTGCTGTAGTGTGCTGCCGATGTTCTCCCACCCAAAAAGCTCATATTGTGAAACTGTTACAGCACCACACTGGAAAACGCACGTGTGCAATAGGTAACTGTTGGCATGGTCTTCATTTGCAGTAGCTAAGATCTGTAATAAATTGAAGCAGTAGGTGGCACCATTGAGAAACAGTTAAAACCGGAGACTTTATCAACAGCCAGGTATTATGTAGCTGTAGCAGAAAATGCCATTGCATGAGAAAGGTGTGGTTATCTTCTTTATTCCACAGAAAAGAAGTCTTGACTGCTGAAGTAGTTAATCATAATCCATAGATTAATTATAGGAATTTAAAGGTATATAAGAGGTTTCTAAAATACTGTAAGGCCAGGAGAGTAAAACCTCTGAAGAGCTGAATATTGCAGTGACATTTTCCAGGTGATGGAGGAAATGATGTCAGCATGATCCAAGCAGCAGACTGTGGAATTGGAATTGAAGGCAAGGTAATGTTAACAGTTTCATTGTCAAAGATGTGCCACATAGTAGTATAGTAACATGGGATTAGAAGCTTTATTCTTAAACAGTAGTGAATTGATCATTTCTAAAGTATGCTGTAAGATGATAAAAATGCTTAGTCTTTGAACTAATATTTTCTTTGCTTCCATGTCCTCTGCTTTATCTTTTTAAATACAAAAAGCAAGAAAAGCAGAAAAAACTATAGTTATTGCTGCGTAGCATTTACTGGAAAGAAGCAGGATAGGCGATTAAACTTACTTGTTACAGCCACTGCATCTTAGAATATGCACAAAAAAGAGTCCTTTGTGTCTCGTTGCAGGGTTGATGTCTGAAGCAGGAACAAACTTGACTTTTAAAATTAATTATCACTTAGAATTTTGAAAGTTGAAACACATCTTTTACACTGGGTTTCATATTTGGAATATTTTTGTTTTGTCCTAGGAGGGAAAACAAGCTTCCCTAGCAGCTGACTTTTCTATCACACAGTTTAAACACATAGGTAGGCTGCTGATGGTACATGGTCGAAACAGTTACAAAAGATCAGCAGCACTAGGTCAATTTGTCATGCACCGGGGCCTTATTATTTCAACTATGCAGGTATTTAAAACTTTGTTTTCTGAATAGTTAAAAACACTATGTCTGTCTTTGAGATGTCACAAAATATTAATCAACCAGTGTTGTTACTTTTTTCTTTATTGTAATGTTTTGTATATAGAATTATATTAAATATATGTAATTATCTGCTTTTTGTAGGCTGTATTTTCATCAGTCTTCTATTTTGCATCTGTTCCCTTGTACCAAGGATTCCTAATGGTAGGGTAAGTCAAAATCAACACTTAAGATACCTGGTAATAAATATAGCAAACTAACTTGTTAATTAGCATCATGTAGTTGGTGTCTGCCACATTTTTGATACATTTATCATTGGTACACTACCAAAACCTGGAATGAGTCTACGACGAAAAGTCAAACTAGGTTGAATACATACTGTATGAGGGGCGAAGCCTCGTTATCAACTCTCTGAAGAGAGGGATCTGCATAGCCTTAGAAGATGATACCGTATAACCTTTTTCACATATGGGGTGCAAACAATAGAGGAAGTCTCCCAGACCAGTTTCAGCTGTTACACAGATTGCCATACAAGCCTCAGTGAGAATCACAGATTTTTCTGTTAAAAATAGAGCTGAAGCTACTGACTACGAAATATCCTCTGAGAGTGCACTACCCGAGTCTGCCACACAGATCTCCGTTCAGGTCAACATATGCAGGATTAGGAGCACCCTGGTCTTGTTGCAGAAGCTGCTTTAATAACGTGGTTGCCCAAGTCATACAGCTGAGGGGCGTGAATATATTTGTGTTCGTCCCTGCTCTCTGCTCCTTCTGTCCTAAGAGCTTCTTTTTATACTCCTTGTAAACAATAACAACCTAAATCAATAGTAACTTAAATCATAGTCAAATCAAAGTCTGCTTACACCAGACTCTGCAGAGGCAAGCAGTAGACCTCTCCAAAATGTCTGTAAATACTTGTGCCAAGTTCTAGTGAAGTACATACTAAAGTATACATCTGGCATGTGCATACTGAAATCCAAAGCCCCTTACAGAGCTGTTAGGACTCTTGTTCATCCGCCTACCTATACCATGATGTCCACAATATAGTGCTTTTTTTTTTCTTCAGTTTTCATGCCATTGTCTGTGGATGAATTTAAATGTCAGGTCTTTGAACTGGTTGTCCAAAGTGCAAGTGCACAGGGAGTATGGTAACAGGCGATACGCTTGGGTGATATATATAGAAGAAAGAAATGTATTTACTGGTTTTGAACGTATAAAAGCTCTGTAACTTCTCATGACTGGCAGCTCTCAGAAGCAGAAGAGCAGGTTGCGTGCATAAAGCTGTATTAGTAAGCTACCTCAGTGCTGGGTAGAAGAACCAGTTTAATTCCACTTACGTGAAAAAGACTTGAACTCAGTAGATAGTTTAAAATCCTATCATACAAAACTGTCAATTTATGTGCTTTCCTTTCACATAGGTATGCAACTATATATACTATGTTTCCAGTCTTCTCTCTAGTATTGGATCAGGATGTGAAGCCAGAAATGGCATTGCTATATCCAGAACTTTATAAGGATCTCACAAAGGTAGGAATGTCCTCAGTGCTCAGATAAGAACAAATGCTGAAATCGCCAGTGTACAAAACTGGGAATTCTTGCAATCATTTTCTTAAGATATTCCATGCAAGACAGATGCACAACTAATATAATGCAGACTTTTGTACTATGAAAATAATCCACAGTACCAAATCTTCCATTGAGTTTTATTAATACATTTGTTAAGTCACCATTTGGACTGAAATAATTCAAACATGAAGGTATGTTAATGTAAAACTTGCTTTCAGTCTGGTCCCAGGATCTCTGGTCTGGAGTTATTTATGCTTACTTTTTCACAGCTCCTTTTTCCTTTTTAACTGGTAGATTAATGTATAGATATTTATTTTTTTCGCCTAACCCCCAGATATTACTACTGACCTCTCCAAAAGCTGACTTTCTTTAAATAACAGATACTGATAACTGATATATCTTAACCAAATCATACTGCTTTCTGTGTGTTTGCACATACCTGCAAACAATGAAAGTATGTGATTTCTTTACCTGCAAAAGTGAAACAAATCTCAAGAACTTCTGCTCCTTCTTAAACCGTCAGCTAGAAAAGTTAGGATCCAAGGCAGAAGCAGATGGTCTTTTTAGGGATAGTAGATACTTTGAAGTTGTGTCTAAAAGTTCAAAAGCAGACTGTAGTCGAAGAGGATCCAAACTTTTCAGAGCCTTTGACTTTTTAATTGTACTAAATTAGCTATTAGCTATGTTAGTCTGGGAGAATTTTTTCTCATCTCTTGGAGATCTTGATTCTCTCTTTCTCCTCTTCAGAATCTTTAGTTTCTTTGTGAGATTTCAGCCTATGATTAATCTCAAAAAAAGCATGGTCTTACACCTGCTAAAGGCAGTTGTAAGCTTGCAAGTGGAAACCTGTTGAGGGAACTTGGAAGCATCTTATTTCCCAAGCTAGAAGTTAACCTGTACTCAGAAACTGCCCAGAATGGGTAGATGAATACAGGCTAAGTTTTTTGTTTAGGCTTAAATGACAGTTCTTGGCCGTGCTGAATCATTGGCTTTCCCAGTTTATGTTGCACCTCTATGAGTATTAAATAAGTAGAACCCAAATAATTCTCTTCAGAATTAAAACCAAAGGGAATGTGGAAAAACTGGAGAGTACAGTTCAGTGCATTGTGTGGGGCAGATGATGATCAGTGAATGATTACGGATGAGTAGTACAAAAAGTTATTTATGTGCTACATTTGACTTCACTATTACAAGGTGATCTTATTGTGAGTGTCTATTAACACAATTTATGATCATGATGCCTTAGTCATGACACTGAGTCCTACGTATTTCTGCACATCATTTTTCAAATTATGGACTCTAAATGCAAATCTTCACCAATGCTATTCAGCTAGTGTTATTCAAACACATGTTGACGTGGACTATAATTGTATTCTTAGGAATTGGTTTCTTTTCCGGGATACGCTAGTGACAAAAATGCTTTTTAGATTTTTAAAAGAATAAGATATATTGCACAAGTCATTGACAGGCTCTTGCTCCGGTGCAAGAAGAAGAGAAAATTAGCAAGGTTCAGAGAGACAGGTGTGGCCACGTACCCCGGAGGACGCACTGATTCAGTATTACTGTTACTGCGGTTCCTACGGAGTTAGAGCTAGAAAAGCTGATGAACATTTGAAAGGAAGTACAAGCAGGAGGGCTCCCAGCTTTCATCTGAAAATGATTCACAGCCTGTTGTGCAGCATTCCCTAGAGGCTCAGGAGTGACTTTACCCCTTCTTGTTCCATAAAGGTGAACTAAAACTCAAGCTCATTCTTATTTCCCAAATCTCACTAATTGGGGAGCTATGGTCGAAGGTGGAAGCAGTGTGCAGTACTCAAATGAAGATGAGTAGGCACTCATAGGAGAAAAAAAAAAATTAATGTTTCTTGGTGCTTGTACAAGATTTTTTTTCCCCATATGTTCAAGTTTGTCACCAACATTCTAGGCTATATACAGAATTACAAAAATGTCTTTAACACCTTGCCATGAACTCTCTCTATCCAAAAATATGTTTTAGCCTTTACTGAAGTAATAGAAAGAGTTAACTCATCACTTTCTACAGCAATGAAGCACATTTCTTTACAAAGTGCTGATTCTTGCCTGTTTAGAGCGATCACTTCTTTTGTGGCAAAATGGCTGCTTTGTTTGCCATTTTATCCTTTGCAGTTCTAACATATTTCATCAGTGCCCTCACAGAATGCAGAAGTGATATGCACATGTACAGCATTTATTCTTTGATTTATGCGTATGTTTCAATCTATAACATTCACAATCACAAGAAGATTTCAAATGTATTTGGTAATAGTTACTTGCTGAAAACTTACAGTAGTCATATGTTTATTCTGTGAATGCAAATAGACAGTTTATCCAACATTTAGAAGTGACTAGTAACTACAGTTTTGCTTGAGGTTTAGGTCAGTAGGTACACAATGCTATTTTTTTTGAAGACTACAATTTACAAAACAGACAAATATCTGTCTAGTGATTAACTATTAAAAATACATGAACTGAGTAGATTTTTTTTTTTTTAAAGTTGTGTTTAACTGTCCTCTTACTTGTTTCCCCTAGGGAAGATCTTTGTCATTTAAGACCTTCCTCATCTGGGTTTTAATCAGTATTTACCAAGGTAGGAGAGTCCTAATTTTACTGAACTGAGAATTTTTTGTCTGCTATTAGCAATATTGTTTTTCAGCTGCAGGTTGAATTCCCAAAGCTTAACATTTCATCAGCAGTTACATATATTGCTTTCTGTTTATCTCGTAAATCGATATTCCTGTAGTGTGCCAGGCCTCTTCAAAACACGGCGTGGATTGGTATTTTTATTGATGCGTATCACCTAAAAAAGGACGTGTTTCTAACTGAATGCTAATCCAGAAAAATTTTAATGAGTGCTTATCACATTGCTTATATTTACACAGTAGTTTTCTTTCATGGAATGACAGAAGCACTGTTGAAGAAATCTGAATTATGTAATCAGTTAAAAGTAATTACACTTTCAACAATGTCTCATTTATTGGAGGCACTTGACAAAATGAGGTTAATTAACGGTTCATCATATATTGCACTAAAAGGTGTTTAATTTTCTAATAGTTTTATTTCTTTACAGCTTTACTTTGGTTGTTTTATTTCACATGCACAAAGTACAGTAAATATCACTTCTGTTCTTTTAGAAAGATTAATGTTGTTATAAAAAAAAATTACTGGGCAAGTTTTCGTAATAAGCAATCAAATGTTCAGTGTGCAGTGGTAAAAACTGGTACACTAGAATTTCATCGCACAGTGTATTTGTTAACTTTGTGTGCCTTTCCTAGGTGGTATTCTGATGTATGGAGCCCTGCTGCTTTTTGAATCTGAATTTGTACATGTCGTTGCCATTTCCTTCACTGCCCTAATCTTGACTGAGCTCTTGATGGTTGCACTGACCATACGAACATGGCACTGGTTAATGGTGGTGGCTGAATTCCTCAGTCTTGGCTGCTATGTGGCCTCTCTTGCATTTCTAAATGAATACTTTGGTGAGTAATAGTAAAAGTATTTTAGCAAAGAACTGTGCTTTTTAATATTTTTTGTCTACTTTTTTTTTTAATTAAGAATAGGTGATGTTATGCTTTGTGAAATACAGCTCTCTCCATAAGAAATATGAGTGAGTTGAAATTAGGCTTAATTAATGTTGGATTAAAATCTTCTCTTATCCTTGTCTCCTAGAGCCTGACAATCTTTATTCCTGTTAGTATGATTTATCTAGATGATAAACTTTACTCAAACCATGCATGCTGTTTACACCCTTGATCTGATCTTGACAGTCCAAACTGCATACCTTAAATTGGCTTCGAGATTTGCACTATTGAAATGGATATGATTTTTAAAAAATCAGGATCTTTCACTGTGTTGGTGAATTGTTTTTTACGCCAGACCAAGCGGACCTCATTAGATCTAACCCACAAGCTTAAAAGGGCTGAAGTATTGCTACAGAGTGAGACAGAAGGCTATTAGGATAGAGACTTTATATGAGAATCATTGTTTCATAAGTATATTAAGCTTATATTAAGCTTTCTTTGCTTTAAATTGCAGCATGCAATACTGTGTCTTAAGGTTCTGATTGTTCGTAGTTCACAAGATGAAAGAACACATTTTAACTGCAAATCTTAACAGTCAAGGATCTGAGCATCAAAATAATACATATTTCTTTCTATATCAAATTATTCTTCAATAAAAACAGCTATGTCGGTGTGATTTTACAAATGTAACTTTTACAGAAATATATATAACAATTTTGATTATACCTCACAAGGAATAGAATCCAGCTCCTTCCCTCTCTGTTTTCCAGGAGCTGATGAGTAAGGAGTTGCCCTTCTTCAACTGTCATTTCTCATAGCAGAATTAAATGTTACATGGTAGTTTCTAGGAGTCTCATAGTTCTGCTTTTGCTCTCTCATGTCCCAAGTATTCAACACTAGGCTAGTGTATTTACATTATATAATTATTTTTTTAATCAGTAAATGCTTCACTGCCTGTCCCAGGTGTTCTGTTACCTCCCAGATTTCTCAGGAGTCAAATTTTAATGAAGAACGAACCCTGCTGGGCTTGGTACTTGTATTGTACATTATTCCAGGTTTGCCAGAGTACCTTTTTCTTTTCTCTGACGCTGATGCACAGACTCTTTGATAGACATTATTGGCTTGATTCCTGAATCTCCACAGCCAGATTACAAATGAAAGGAACAAGCAAGAACAGATACAGGTATTGGCTCTTTAGTCCAAACTTCCAGGAATTTCATAAAGCAGAACTTGCTGCTTCACCTTTGTAAGTCTTTAGCATTGGTGACAGCCAGTCCTTCCATCATTTTTAGGTGTTGTTCAGGGAGAAGCACCTTTAGGTGGTGTTCACAGATGTGTAAAAGCTACAGGGACTTTGTTGCTTGCAAACGTTTCCGTAGAGGGGAGTGCTTTACTATCTGCATGTATTTGCTGGACAAGTCCAAGCAACTGAGTACATGGCTTCTTGCAGCCTGGGGACTTAACTTCTGTATTTTTCATCATTAAGGGTACTGAAAAGGCTACAATTTCACAGGCTTTTGTAGAGATGTATTTTACTGCGTGTTATTCATCAGTTAATCTGCGAAAATGCATTTCAGTTAGTCTCTCTTCTGCTTAATGCTTTACTCTTACTTAATCTGTCACATTATAACTGGGGGGAGGGAGCCTTTTTATGTGCATGGAACGTAGTATAAACCTAAGTGACGGTTTACAGTTCAAGGTGTAGAACGACTTCCATGTAACAGGGAAAACAATCAAGTCCAATAGCGCTTGATTTCATCAGCAAATAAACTGTTTCTTTCCACGATATTTCCTTACAAGCATAATCTCCTCCCAAAGAAATGGTAACCTAACTATGACAGGGCACTCAAATTAGAAAGACAAAAATATTTGACACTGCTCTACGGCTCTGACTCATGGAGGTAAATAAGTTTTTAGGTTTCTGAGTCAATTGCACACAATGGCCTTATTAGGCATGTCTCTATGATATGTTACATAGGCTTTTAGTATGTCTGAGCAGGCTTAGGCTAAAACTGTATAACAAATTTATACATTGAAATCTAATATACGAAGTATATTTAATGAGTGAAGTTGGAGCAGCAAAGCATTTCTTTACTGCATTTTCTGAAGTGAATTTTCATTCACATTAAAACAGTTCTGACCAAGTTGTTTATACAGTAAATTATACCTTGAAGTCAAATGTAAGAAAACTGCCTACCTATTTACAACCTTAAAACATGACCAAATATGAAATCTCTGTATTTTCAAAATGTTTTGGTTTAATTGCTGTTTAAAATATTCTGAATGTCATGTGAAAGGCAATAATATTCCAGTTAATGCTACTAACATCTTTTTCATTTCCTTTTTGTGTAGCTAACCTGTTTGGGTTTTTTTCTTTTTTCCTATAACTTTCATATTTTCTGTAAATCTATCCTTTCATTTTCATTCTCCCTCTTTGTGAAACAGGTATAGGCAGAGTGTCTTTTGGAGCTTTCTTAGGTAGGTGAAGTTTAACTTTTCTTGACGCTTTTTTTAAGTCTGTAAAAATTCATTAAAGAGTAGTAGATTATTTAATATATGCATTTGTAAATAATGAAAAAAAGGCAAAAAAACCCAGTTCTTCAGATTACCTGGGTTCTGGGATCTTTCCATGATAATTAAGTATGACCTGACCATCATAAATATGGTAAAAAATTTTCAGTAGCAAGTGTAGAGTGTCACCATTCTTGTTAACGTTTGTCACAAAAAAATGGCTTTTCGGTGTGGCTTGTGGTAATATCACTACATGGTTTTCCCTTTAAATTTTCGGGCTCTAATTTAATCTCTAAGGTTTTAAGAATCATTCAGTCTGGTTGTTGTGACTGTTTCAGAGAAAAGTAATCTGAATATGGAACAAAGGATCCAAAATGGTAGCAGAATTTCTGTTTTTCTGGGAACTTGTACTATAGTGGATAAAAACCATTCTTACTAGCAGAAAAATAAGCTGGTTTATTCTTATTATGAGAAAGTTTTGCTTTTAAACTGAGAGTCTGTTTCCCCTAGAATGATTTTGTGCTGCAAAACAGTATAAGGACCATAAAGGAACTGTGAAGTTCCTGTCTAAAGAAATTAGTTGGCAAAAACAAAACGTTGAGGTTAACTTTAACTTTATCCTTCTGTTGTTTTGTGGCGCTCTTTTTTTTTTTTTTGCATGCTCTTGAACAATAGCATAAGCAAACAATTAAGAGAGTTTTATTGACTTTGTACTATAGAAGTTCCAGTTTCCATGTTACCAGCTCCCATTACTTATTTTCCCTTTTTGTTTCTGCAGATGTTGCCTTTATCACAACTGTGACCTTCCTGTGGAAAGTGTCAGCAATCACTGTTGTAAGCTGTCTTCCACTTTACATTATCAAGTACTTGAAGCGCAAATTTTCTCCTCCAAGTTACTCCAAGCTTACCTCGTAAAAGTAATTATATTCCTGTGGTTTTTCACTCACACCAGTCTGCAAATTGCACACTCACTGTGCTTTAGTGTCTATGGATTTATGCTGGACTAAAGAAATGTAAAAAAAAAAAAAAAAAAAAAAAAAAAAAAAAAAATCGAAATCAAAAGTGATAGAGTGAATAGAGCACAAAAAGAGGAGGAAACACCTGACAGGTACAATAACACAGAAGTACACTAACAAGACTATCAGAGATAAACTAAATTTTCTTCATGTTGATTTTTTTTTTTTTACTTTCAGTTGCTATGATTATAAAATTAAACCGAATTACCTTTGATTTGACAATGCTTCTGAATGGCTTCATTGCTACTGTAAAGGATTTTTTGCTACTGTAAAGGATTTTTTCCTACTGTACTAATCTTCTGCAAGTTGAATTGAAAGTTTTGTTATTTATTACATAACTTCACTTCTTTAATTGTTACATAACTTCCTAATTGAAGTCCTTTCCTTTAATGTTTATATATGGAAAAGTTCATTCGTCCATACTTGCTATAACAAACCTAATACCTGTAAATGCCCGTGTCTGTATTAGCAGCTAACTATTATTCCTCATCAGACATTGAGTGATATGCACTATTTGAATTATGTACAGATGTCTGCATAGCACAGTATTATTTTTAGGAGCTGTTGTCCTATTCTGTACTCTCCATTTCTGGCACCAGTAAATTACAGATCTGTGATGTCGACAGCAGTTCTTTAAATGCACATTATAGCCAGGTTGCACAAAAGCTGTTTAAAAATTAAATGATAAATTCTGTACATAATTCCACTGCACCTATTGATCTGTACAGATAGCAAAGACATGGCTGCTCAGTAAATATGTTTTAAAATTCTTATTCATTTTGTATTTGTAAAACTGCAAATAGTGTCAAAGTACATTTCTATATATGAGAAGTCCAGTAAACCTTGTATTAGCTAATATGTTTAAATTGCCTTGTAATCTGTTTACTTAGGTTACTCAGGTAAAAGAAAATAAGACGAACACATGAACATTATGGTAGGAAAATCTATCATCTTCCAAGCTGTAAACATTATGTTTTTATAACTTAGTTTGGGTGCAAACTTGTTTAAAAAAAAAAAAATCAAAACATTTTTGTTTGTTGTAAACTGTCAGAGTTGGGTATCTTGGCCGAGTTATGACACTTTACAGCGGTGGAAGATTTGTTCCAGAAACTCATATACTCTGATACAATCTGAAGGGTCCAAATCTTGCATACTGTACTGGAAAGTAGGATATATTGGTTTAGTTTTCCATTGTGATATAACTTTGCTTTCTCAAGAAGTACATATAACGAATTTGGCATAGTCTGTTACTCAGTGGAAAGATGAGCATAATTATCCATGCTTTCTTTATTAAATATTTATGTGTGTATTTTTAAAAAACACTTAATATGGATGTCATTTTTATGTTTGACTGTATGCCTTTAGAACATAACTCTTTGTTTAGTCTCTTATAAGTTTGTCTTTATGCCATTATTATATTGGATGAGTAATATTTAAGTGATAAATATAACTACTTCCTGGGAGAGCAGAGGAAACTGCTGCAGAGCTATTTGGACTCCACTCCATTAATTTTTGTTTTGAAAGTTTTTCTTACTAGCTATTTATCTGCGCTTTTTTTAAAATTTTTATTTTTATTTTCATTCCTCATTATGAAAGCAATAAAGCCTAATTTCTACCAAATATTATTAATGGTATATGTATTAAATAAACTACTGAAGTAGCGTTTCTTTTAATTACACAACATTGCAGACTAGTTTGCTCTGTCCCTCTGTAAACTCACTTCTGTACAACCCCCACAAGATGTCACTGTTCGTGCACACTAGCAGAAGCCTTTTCTTCATTTTATGTGGTTTTGGCAAGATACTCTTGGTTTATATTTTTGGTTTAGTCCTGTGATATTTTTGTTGCTGATTCGCTTTAATTTTCTGTTTTTCCCCAATAAGTGGTAATTACTTTGAAGCAATTAAGAAAAGTCACCAGTGTGCAGTTGTTTTGAGATGTTGATGATGTTTTCTTCAGACTTTCTTGTCTTATACATTGTGAGCTCGCAACCACATGCATAAGATTCAGCGGATGAGCAAAGGTTAGAGTTGGTCATCTTTCATCTATACATCACATCTTTGACATTAGGCAGAAAATGAGAAAAAAATCAGAAATTAAACTAGCAGTATGAAAGTGATAGTGTTACCGTAATACAATCGTATCCATGTGTACAGAATTTATAGTGTACGTTATATTAATCGTCAGCATTAAAACTGTGAGGTTAGCGTGGTAGCAGATGTATAAATCCTACACGCAGATAAAAGCCTTTCAAAAGTGGAGTCAATTCTCTAGAGTGCCTGCTTTCTTAAGAGTATTTTCAATATACAGCAAAGGTCTAGTTTCAGCTAGCACTTTATTTTGAAGACTGCAGAAGTCCGATTCAGATGACTTTCTTTGCTTTTGAGGTTCAGTCACTGCAAAACTGTGTATAGCAGGAAAGTCTGCTTTCTATTCATTCATGTCACTACAGCCCTGTAAAGGGGTAGTGCTACCATATCACAGTGGTTTACAGGGAACGATATCAATACAGAATTTAAGTATCGTGACACCTTGGCAGTAGAAATCTTTAATGTATTGTGGATTTCAGTACAAAGTAAGCTAAGTACCATCGCAATCCCTGGCTCTTGAAACAGATTAAAATGGTAACATGTCTGGTGTGCAGGTGAATAAATTATTTCATAAGAATCTCATTCCGTTGTCCTTTCACATCAGTATATGTCAGGAATAAGTCTGGAGCACCAGATCAACTTACATAAACACATATTTAGGCCTTGGATCTACAAGTTACACCCAGAAGGACCTTAAGTTTTATTTGCTATTAAATGTTTACTTTTGTGAGATGCGTATTTCTGAAAAGGTAATCATGTCTCTTTGAAAACGTATTTGGAAAACAAGTTCAGAATTGGAATAGGATGGAGGAGCAAGACGTGAACAGGAAATATGTCTTCACCAAAGTAACATGCATAGCAATACTGACCTATTTGGACCATGTTTCATAAGCATATGAGTGAAACATCTGCTAGATTTCCTATGTGGTTTGATGGAAGAACACAGGAAAAAGGAGAGGTCCTGCAAAAAAGAAGTACTGGTAATTATTATATTGGTTTCTTCTGATGCTATTCTAAACTTATGTGTTCATGTAACTGCTGGAAAGCATTTTACTACACAAGGTATTAGTTTGCAAATGGAAGCTAAAATTAAATCCTTGCATACTTAACATTAAATCTGTAGCACTCTTCCATGAATGTGAGTGTTTACAACAGTGTTTTTATGTTCAAACCAAGCTTGCTGACACATACCATCAAAATCCATCTGTATGGTATCTCCTATTTTCTTCCTAAAATTTCTGAGTGGTTGTCCAAAAACATGCCGTTGCTTTTGTACGTACGTAGGAAGTGTGTATTATCTTGATGAGCAGCATCCACTTGAGCCAACATGCATTATAAATGTCCTCCTACCCAGCATCCACAAGAGGGTGCCAGCCTAAACATTTTTCAGTCTCCTTTTAAAACCCATCTGCAAGAAGGAACTCTGCAGTCGGGAACCTTTTCGGACTGGACACCAGTTCTGCAGGTATTTAAGCAAGAATTTTACTATTCACATATGTAGTTAAACAGCTGTTAGTCATGGGGGTCAGCTTCTGCAGATGAATAGGAGATGATTTCCCTATATATTGCTCTTTCTTATGCCCGTTTGTGCATGTTAGAGTAGGCCTAAGCAGTATAGTCTCCATACTCCTCTGCAACCTTCTTGCTGTCTCCAGGCATTAGCATTACTTTGGGCAAGAACCGGCCTCAGATCTTCTGCCGCTGAGCCAGGCACCGCGTTCCTGGGATCATCCTCCATCCCTACGCTGATGCGCACCTCTGCCTCGCTCACACAGGGTACGCTGCGGGGTTCCTTCATCGCTGGAGGTTGGGGCTGCTCGTGCCTGATCCATCTTCGTTTGCATATTTACCACGTGAAAGGTGTTGAGTCAGGCCTGGGGAAGGGCTTCCCGTATAGGTGACAGTATAGACTTCCTTGGAGGCTTTGGAGATGCGCTGTTAACAAAGATCCTCTGATGTGACCTCTTTTCCTACTTTTGCAGAGCTTTGTATTCCTGGGTTTTATATTGGGAAGATAACTTGAAAGAGGCTTGCATCCCTTCAGGTGTCTGGAGGTGTTAGCGTGGCTCCAAGAGCCTCTGCAGGGCAAAGGAATTTAGTGCAGAGTACGTGGAGTCTGGCTGGACAGTACTCCCCACAAAGTGATAGCCACAGGAGGAGAGGGGCTGTTCTGCTCTCCTGCTGCTGCTGAAGCTGTTCTTGTAGGTCCTGCTTACTCTGACGTCCCTTTGAATTTTAGCTTCCGTGGAGTTTCTCCTTATTTTTGCTGGTTGGAAAGGAAAGAATGGGGCCAGCAGTCTCTCGTAGCACTTCATTTAATAACCTTTCTGTATCTAGGCTGTTATTATTATAACTCAATTGAAACTTGAAGGCAATCAAAAAAGCCCTTCGATACGTTAGCCCCCTGTAGGGAGGAAAATCAGTACAAGTGAACAAAGACAACACGGATCGAACATTATATGTAAACAAACAGGAGGCACAATATCTTTAACACTGTGTTAAAAAGCGTAGGAATTCCTTTTGTAAACAAAACACACTCAAAGCGAGATACTTCCCAACAAGTATTAACTACCCAACAGATGCCCTCAGCAGGGTTCACAGCTGTTATTGTGAGTGGGGATTTGCTCAGCCAATTGCTAACAAAATCCTTCTCAAATAGGGAATTGCACTGAAAGACCTATTCCCTACTGCATCGACCAAAACCATAGTTTTGATCAAAATGTTTTACAGCAGAGGTTGTGAAAACCGGATGCCTTGAACAGAATAATGAGAGCGTGCTCCACAGTTGAGTTGACAAATTCTACTTTGTTCTCCCATTCCTGACCAGGCTCTAGCAAAACTGCAGCCAAGGTTCCTCCTTATTGTAGTCTCCTCCTGTCCTCCAGCATGCTTTCAACTTGAGGTCGTAATCGGCAATGGTAAACCTCTAAATTGCTCAGAAAAAAAACGCATTTGAGGAATGCTTAGCCTTTTTGCATTACTGAGCTGGTAGAAAGATCATCATCTGCTTTAAGAAGCAGCGATACTGTTTTCTATAACTATGCTGCATGATAAGCATTTATGGCGTTGCCTTTATTCCTCTAGCAGTAAACTATGTTTATTTCCTCTTGACAAAAGTAGTAAGAATAAAAAGAGCTTTGCTTATAATGTTCATGTAGCTTTAAGCAAGCAGTACACAAAATCGACCGTTGTCATTCTTGCTTGCAGAACTGCTTTCCATTGTTTCTCTATAACGTATACATCTAGTTTTTTCTGTGGGCCCGCTATGTTTTGCTCCGAGTTCTAAGCATGAATTTGATCTTGCAAAGTAAACGTGCGTTGTGTGGAAGCAAATTATAGGTAACTACTTCAGAAGCCTTTTGAAAATGAATTCCTGGCCATTCAGGCTGGAAGGCTGGGGATGTTAATGGATGAGCAGACCTGTAAGGGGTAAGTGCGTGTACACATGTTTTGTATTTATTGCAATCATCTATTGCCTGCTCGAAGGAGAGAGCTGGGAATTCTCAGTCAAGATGCTCTCTTGGGGAAAACCTCTATGCTGCATGTGTTCAGCAGAGGAAGATGAGCTGTTGTCTCCCCTGCATGTAATCGCTGGTTGCTGCCTTCTCTTGCCGTTGAATTCCAAATTCATCTGCAGGAACACAGCTACGTATGCGCTTCGTCCCACAGCTTCTGGTTCCCAGAGTACCCTCTCCCTTTATCAGAACACTGACTCTTCCATGACAGTCCTTTGAATGTAAATCTGTCGCTATCTTGATCCCTGCTGAACGGAGTTTATCCTAGCTGTAGGAAGTAATTTTTCCGTCTGAGTATCATGAGCAAGATAGATGACACAGAGGTAGTCTAGTACATATTTATCCCCATCCAAATGCAACTAAAGCAATTGTGGGCAATTTGTGATTTAAAAAAAAAAACAAACAACCAGGCAAACGTGTACCATTCTATCAAATTCTAGAAAGGAGCTGAAGGGAAACAAGATTTAATGGATTTGAGGCTTTTACCCTGTGGCTGTAGTGGTTTTGCCTTGCTTATAGGCGCCTTTCAGTTTTTGGCATACACGTCTTCATGTGAGAAAACGGTAAAATATTTCAAATTATTTTAAAAAAAACCTGATTTTTAAAAATATCCTAGCTGGAGGCCTTCATATTACCTTTCTACCTGTGTGTGGCTAGTTAAAATTATGCTAGGTCCTTTTACCTTATTTTTGGTATTAGAATAGATGGAGGGTTGAAAGTTGAAAGTGACATATGAGGACATCTGTGCATTTGTTAGGAATTGGATGTTACAGGGAAGGATGTCAAGAAATAAGTACCTTGAAGTGTTTTAAGCTTACGTAAATTGTATAAGCTTAGAAATAAGGGGGGGAAGAAATCTGCTCCTCACAGTAACTTAGGTTTGTGATGCCCTTGACTTGTGCAGACTTCAGAGCAAAAAACCCAACATGGCAGTCTTGGGGAAAAAAAAAAAAACAACAAAAAAACCCAAACAAAAACAACCTGCTCAATAACAATTTCAGAAAGTAAGCCTTTTAAGACAACTCACACCTCAACGCCTGGGACTACTATGGAAAACCTCATTTTTAACAACCCATCTCAGGCACACAAGCCTGAAAGAAACAGAGAGTCAAAACGCCATGCGTTTTTGCTCGCAAGTCTGGCCCTGCTTGCGTCAGAAGGGATTTTTCCTGACCAGGAATGACCGGGATGGGCTCTGCCAGTAACATCGAGCAGGACGATCCCTGCATGTTTCCCCGTTGTCACGTTGCACGCGCGCTGTCGCGTTATCCCAAGAACAGCAACCGTACGAAGGTGCCTCCGTGCTTTGGTCCGGCCTTGAACGTCAAGAGACGTGGTTGTAAGCTGTCCCAGTTGTTGAAGCGATCGGCTTCTCCATAAACTGGTTTGTAGTGCTGGAAGGGAAGCAGGGCAGAGAAAAATAAGCTATCTCTGTATAACCTGAAGCAGATTTCTTTTGGGGGGAGTGGGAAGGAAGCCAAGCTGCTAGTCACATAACCACACTACTAGCTTACCATCTGTCCAAAAGCAATTACTTGGAGATGGCAGGTGAGGCGGGAGAAGGAGGTTATAGCTCAGCTGTAATGCAGAGCCAGCCGGAGTCACTGATCTGGTACTCGGTGGTGCAAAACTCTCTCTTCTTGACATGCAGGTAACTCACTCTGCCAGTTCAGACGTACCAGCGCGGTGAGTGATGGGGTTCACTGCTGGAGAATGGGGGAAAGGCTGCTTAAAGCAAACCCTGCCCTAGAGGCAGCTACCTCCAGGAGCGGAGATGTCTGAAACTGCCGAATTTTGCGTGTTCTGGTCAGCCGTGGGAAATGCCTTTGGAGGCAGAAGGCTGGGGGAGAAAACGAAAGCGTGTGGGGAAACTTAATTTTGCCTGAGACGCAAGAGAAACATCCCCTCTACCCTCGCATCCCCCACTCCCCATGCCGCATCGCCCACCCTGGTGGAACACCCAGGCTGGGCCGTGCTGTGGGGCCAGGGCAGCTCTCTGCGGCTTCTACCTGCGGCTCGCCAGCGTGGCAGGAAAGGGCGTACGGTTAGGAGGTCTTAAACTCCTGCTCTTTTGGTTTTACCCTCTCTACCCAGCTCCTTTGCCGCCTGCTGTGGTTAGCAGAGGGAGCCGGTTACTCCCAGTCCGTCGGGGAGAAATCGGGAGGCTGCTCGCCGTTATCCCAAAGGAGCCCCAAGGCGAGTCTGGGGGGGCTCGTCCGCGTGGTCCTGCGCTACCCAGCGCTCGGCACGGAGGTACGTCCTCTTCGCGCGACGTGCTGCTTCGACGCAGGTTGGAGGAAGACCCTGCGCTCGTAGCGAGCCGCTTGGAGCCACCCTAGGGTCATCAGGAGGTCTCCCACATGAGCTGGTCTTCCCGTAAGCCATCTTGTAGATGATTTCGTTGTCCTCAGCGCCTCCCGACGATTCCTCCTTGTGTTCTCCTCCTTGGAGTAACCTGGGTGTGTAGGGCCTCTCTGAAACCTGCTGATCTTTGTAGTTGTTGACTCAAGCGTAGTCGCATCGGTGTGGGGGTGGTGACTATAGTCAAGACTTCGTTTGTTCGTGTTGTATTTATTTTTAAAGATGGGACACAAATTCCATGAAAGAGAGAGGGAGAGACTCATCCGGGGATCGTGTGAAGAGGGTGACCAAGGAGCTGCTCGTGGCTGAGGTAGTTTGGGGCGAGCTGAATTCAGCACATGCGCCGCCAGTTCAGCTAAGGGAGAAGTTTTGGAGGGAAGACACCAGATAAAGAGTTCTCCAGCGACTCAAGGAAAACATGAAAAACAAAGGCTTCTCTATAGTCTTTCTTGTTACCTGCCAGTCCTGTTTGAGTCCCAGACGTCTCCCAGCTCTTCTACTTTGCATCCCTCTTTTTCTGATTTGGTACTTTTCCAAGGCATGAAAAATGTGGGAACTGTATCTCTTCTTAAGAAAAAACAAAAACGGGAGCTGCTTGTGAGTCTGGAATACAGCAGAGTTAAGCAGCTTCATATTACGCGAATTTCAATGAGAATATCAAAACTCGAGGCAGGAACTAGGAACTTAAGAGACTTAGGCGGATGAAGGGAGAAGACTAATAATTTCCATGTTTTCACCCATAAAACAATTTCTCTTCCCAGTTGGAGGGGGTCTCCAGCAGAAGTGACCGATGATTTTAAATGCTACTATTTTTAGGATGTTTGCTTTGTGAGTAGGAGCCTGGATTCCAAAAAATGCTAAGTACTCACTCTTCAAGCCTTCAGTCTCTTGACAGATCTCAAGCTGGTCAGCCAAAACGATCAGTCAGAAGGGAATAAAAAGAAGAGTATGGGAGCAACAAAGAGATAATGGTTGTTGGTATTGCATTACAGGCCCTGAGCAGGATGCTAGAGAAGATGATACAGATTATTCAGAGAGAGGGAAAGAGCCTCTTTACCCATTAATTAAGAGATGACAAAGAAGTAGGGTTTGCCATCACTGAGAACAGATGGAAGTGAGGAAAGATGTCAAGAGTAGTGAGATGGGGGTGGAGACAGTGTATGAGGAGAAAGGTCTTAGGACCTCGCCTACGTGACTCGGTACCTTTTTCGTACACGGAGATAGACCTTTCATCAGGGTGGTAAACCTGCTGACTTAAAATCTTGGGTGTGTGAGGGCTCAGTGGTGTCATTTACACAAAGCATGAAGGAAGGACTTCCCTTTTCACCTGAGACTTGATCATCCCACTTTTGTTTGAGCGCCACTTAACCTTAAGGATTGCTTCACTTATGTTTTAATTTTTTTCATGAAAATACAATGTGATTTTTGCTTATATTCAGGAGTGGTCACTCTAGAAGTTAGCTGGTTAACTTCAGTGCAGTTCCATACCTGACACTCAATTTTCTTCTCATCCTCCTGATCGCTGCAATCTTACGCAAATATGTGAGCTTGCGAGTATAGGAAATATATCTACAAGGGCTTCTGTCCTGCTTGGAGCTCTGACTGGGTACTCTGGCTTGGTACTGCTTTGAACGGGTCCCACCTCCTGCTCTGGCCCCTTACATTGTCTCCCTTACAAGTTCCCCTGCCAGAGCCTGCCTATCCATTTTTTTGCTTTGCCTGTCTTCCAAGCACAAACTGCTTGAACGCTGCTTGTTAATCCTGTCAGTGGAAAGCACGGTTGCACTGTTGGAGGCGATTAGCCTGGAACTTAATTGATAGAACTGAAGTTTCCTAGCACAGCATTACGAGTGAAATAGCTCTAAACTAGTGCTAGGGAGTCAAAGGCGGAGAGAGGGAACGACTGTACAACTCTCCACGCCAACGTGGTTTCCGCAGGCCACCTGCCCTTTTAACCCAGCCAGAAGCAGCACCCGCATCCTTGCCCTTCTGGTTCAGCATCCGCGCTTTCCAAAAGTGGACTCGGGTTCTCTCTGAATGACTGATGCGTTTAAGTAGGTCAGAGTCAGCACCAATAAATATGGGGGGGGTGCTTTACTATTTTATTTCTAAGGGAATTTGCAGGGAGGTTTTTGTGAAAGCTGGTATTTTTATACAAGCCAGAAGGGGGCGGTGGAAGCCAATAAATAAGTGAAATCCCACATCCCCTGTCATAACCACCAGCAAAAAAAAAATCCCCTTCTTTCAACGTACGTAGTGCCCGTTTTCTAACATTGCGTTTCAGTAGTACAGGAAAGAAAAGTTTCCTTAACGGCTTAGTCTTAAATCTTCCAGACGAGACAGCAATCACTGTCATGGAAAGGATTTATTTCCAGCGCAGTCATTGTCAAACACCATCATCCCACCGTCTGCTGCTGGGGATGCAGTCTGCACCCGACAGGCTAATTTATCGGCGTGGGTGTTGGAAGGTGGAGGGGTTTCTGACAGCAGTCCATCTGGGCTGGCTTCAAACGACAGTCTTGGGCATTCAGAGCCTTCACCCTCTGAAGCCAGTTTGTGGTTCTATCGAACTTTGGGTGAAGGGAGGAGAAAAAGCCCTTAAGAGAAAAATACCCCAGGCAGCATTGACTACCATAACCTATGGATGGCATTTCAGCAGCTGTGGAGACAGCCGGGTCAGGACAGGCTTCATGTCAAGGCCCACATTAACCACTTTTTGCCAGATTTGCCGGCCAGTAGTGGCCACCATCAGAAGCAGCGTGTTCCTATGCTCCTACCAGGACAGGATGTTTCATTTTGGCAAGATGTTTCCCTCCTCGCCACTTCTGAATCATCAAAGTCCACGGGACTGCTGTGCCAGACCCAACGTGGTGGCTGGGTCCGTGAACCAACCTCTCGGCAGCCCTTCCCCTGCCTGCTCCTGCCCCACTCCGGACCCTCACGCTGATGCTCCCAAAAGACCCTCATCACTGAACTGGGAGCTCACGCTTTGTCCCACACCATACTTATCCCAAGCTGATCTCTTACTACCCTGCCTTTATCCTCCCTTGATCTATCCCTGACACCAGCCTTAAACCCGAATTTGACTGTTCATCCAAGCCAATCCCAGGATACGAGAGGTGTCGTTTACTGGGCTTCGTACCCAGGCAGCAGTCACCCTGAACCACCTTCAGATCCCTCCTCAAGACAAATTTTTACCCTGAGGTCACCAAGTCTAGCCAGCTGTGAACTCCAAATGGAGGAGATGATAGTTATGTGTGTTTCTGTGCCCCTGCACGCACAATTTCTGGGCTCTCTTTCTGTCTAATCCATTGGGTTACTCTATACCTGTTGGCATTCAGAGAGCAGTGACCAGAGAGAGGAGCCTCCAGACGAGGTGCTCCAGAGCTCCATGCAGCCCTGGACCTCTGCAGCCCAGAGAGAAGCGGAGGAGCTTCCCAGGGGTGGAAGCAGAAGTGATGTGTAGGTGGGAATGACCTTTCTTTGTCCTGCTGGAGGTTGCTAGCCACTCTGTAAAATCGGTCTGCATGTTGGAGTGCAGCCAGCAAAACTTGGAGCCAAATCCCGGACTTGACAGCTTTGACTGGTGTAACTTGAGAAACACGGAGAAAAGTATTTCATTGTGGCACAGCTCTGTAAGAGCTGCTCAATGCATCAGTGCTGGGCAGCAAGCAGGCAGCAGCCCTTCAGCAGTAAATGTAAGTGGCTTTAATCTCAAAGACTCGCGTCTAGGGATGGACTCTTCAGCAGAAGTCCGAAAGTGTCCTGTGAACCAATTTTCAGCTCTAGTCTTTGGTCTGTCTTTTCACTCCTGCCTTCCCCAGAATAAGCTCGGTGGATAGATCTGCATCGGTAGGTCAGGGAGGTTGTTCTGCCGTTGCTCTACCTCTTCGCTTCACAGAGGCATTACTTTGCAGTTTGTTTTCCCTCGCGCCACACACCCATCTGCCGGGAGCCTCCTTCTCACACGCCACAGTTGAGAGGCTTCGTCAATTCTGTAATTTACTTAGTGTGCTTAAAAAGCAACCTGAAAATAAATTTAATTGGACTCTTGGGAGGAAGGGAGTAGGGAGGGGAAAGTCCTGGAAGCAAAGAAGAGGAAGAGATTCATTTGTATCATCTTCATGGCTTTTATTTAACTCTTCCAGGCTTGCATTTGATCCATCTGCATTAACTTGAGGTGGAATAGGCTGCTGACAAAACCCTCAGCCGCAGAGCAGATCCCGTGCCTGGCGTCAGGAGGTTGTGTGGTTTCGTAACGCTGGTACCTTCGCTGTTGCGCTGGAACACGGTTTAGAGCAGAGGAATCGTGAGGTGCTTTCTGGTATTTTTCTTGATGAGGAGGAAACCGATTCTCTGGCTTTACAGAGCTGAGAGCCTTGTGTTTGAACTGCTGGGGCTGAGGAGTTCATCCTGAAACCCTTTCGTATGACCTTTGAAAGGTCCTGCTCTGCAACGCGTGCCAAGCAACTGCAATGATTTAACGCGTTTGGTTTTCAGAGACTTGACTGAGGGATCCTAGATAGAGGTTTGACCCTGCTAATGTTTGCAGCGTGCCTTGTTCTAGTTACTAGTGAATGTGCACTCTCACATACAGCAACAGATGCAAGAGAAGAGATGGGGTTCTTCCTGAGACTTTCTGGTTCTGCATACTCGTTTGGAAATCAATTTAATGCATTTTAATTGCCTATTTTTCTCCTTGGTTTTCTCTTTACAGCTACACACCAGCAAAAAATAATAAGGTAGCGTCTAGCCAGGCAGGCTGCTAATGAGGAAGCTTGACTCAAGAAGATTTTAATTTTCAGCATTTGTTCTTCAAGATAGCTATTTCAGCATGCTGGGATGTCACAAAGCAGGAATGCTGCCATTAGCTAATGGAACAAAGGCACTGGGCTTGCACGTCATTTTGCTACCTGAAGAACCAAACACTCACATCCTTGACCAAACTATAGGAGTCTGGCAATCCGTTTCGGGATGCTGGTCCCCTCAGCCAAATCATCGCTATAAAGAAAACACCCATTGTGCATGAAATATGGTGGGAAAAGAACGAGGGAGATAAAATCTAAGGTGTTAAAAGTCCAGTCTCTTCCCAGCCTTTCAAGAACTGCTTCAGGCTCTGCCAAGCTGATGGAAGGCTTTCTCAGAAACCCCTCATCCATGGGGCATTCTTGTGAGAAACAGGATTTCGCCAAGGTCCGTGGCATCCCTGGACAGCCGGAGCAGGCAGGGTCGCACAAAGTTGGACTGGGAGTCAGGATGAAAGCCAGCCCGCCTCGGAGGTGGCCCCGACTCTGCAGCCGTGGCCAAGGTACCTCTGAATACTTCTCTGAGCCCTGCCATTGCTGTTGAAGTAGTGCACCGCAGGCAGCTGGAGACGTCCGCGCTCAGCATCTCCATCGTAACCCTTCCTTTCCAGTAGCATGCAGTTTCCTACCATTTCATCTTTTAGGCTGCAAAGCTCCAAATTTCATCCCTGTCCAAGGCCACTCTCTTTGGAAAGACTGGGCAGCTCAACGTTTGGTGAAAACAAGAGGGGAGGAGAGTATATTGCTTTACACCATTGAGCGGTAGTTCGTCATTACCTACTTTACACGAAATCTAAAGGATGCTCCTGAATAGTGCTTAGCTCCAAGTGAGTGAAAAAAACCTTGGCACCTCCTTTCATCACCTGGAAAATATTTCCTTTCTCCCTCGATATCTCTCATCTCCTGGGTTGCCCTATCAGCCTGACAGTACTGGGGAAAGGGGGAGCGAGGACTGGTGTTTGCAAGCATCTGGTACGAGGGGCCATAGTCAAAATTGCTGCTGGAGTAGTCCAAATCCTGTTCATAAAGTTTGTGAAGGTGAGCCCAGAAACATTTAAAGCAGTAATTCTGTGTTTTCTGCAGTTTAACATGGTTACTGACTCCGCATCAGAAAATGAGGTCAGTAAAAAGTACACAAGTATTGGAGTATCGATATTAGAAGGATAAACTTGGGTTAGAGAAGAGAGAAGTGCAATAAATAGGACCGTGCACATGAAGGGAGCTAGCAGGCCGGATCTCCCGGGGCTCGGTGCCGGGACTCGTTCTGTTTAAGGGTTTTGTACAAATGAGCCTGAGGTTGGCGCGAGCTGCTGGGTGTCCAGATGCGGATGACATCATGATAGGAGGGGAGGCTGCTGATAAATTTCAGGAATGCACCAGACTACAGGAGGATTTGGAGGCGCTGAGGGAACAAGCTAATACAAAGGAATTCAATATTACACAATGGAAGGTTATTCGTTTAGGGAGAACCAATAGCACAGTTAAATGCAAGTTTAATGAACTAGAGCAGGAGGAAACTAATGAAGAAACAGACTTGGGCTGGTGCTGAAGACCGGTAGGGATAGCAGCAGCCCAACAAGTAAATAACAGCGCAGCTGAGATTTTGGAAAAGAGGGCTCATGCTGCAGCTGAGGAGTCCAGGACTCCACATCGGGTCGCTCGTTTCATGTGGCAACCAGGATGCTCTCAGCATTGAACTCGGAGTCCAAAACAGGCCAGTGCTTGATTACAGGGAAGGAAGGTTACAAAGCGTATTTAACCACTGCCAGATCTGAGCTGTGCATCCGGACGTGGAGCCTCAGATCCCAAAGGAGATGCTACTGTAGCACACATCTTTGGCGGAGACGACTAAGGGCATGTTTGGGCCCCCAGGGCACTTGGCTGTGACCACAGCTCAACAACACATGATGCCTTTGGTGTAAATCAGATCGGTCTAGGTCTCCTCTGGCAGCAGGAGGAGACGCGCTCAGGGACCAGCTACCAGCAGAGGGGAGAGGACGAGAAAGAGTTACTGGGACCTGTCGCTAAAAGCAGACTTTCCAGGGGATGTAGGGCTTACAGGGGCTCGTCGAGAGGGAAAGGAGCCCCTTTTGCAGTGCAAAAGCCGCACACGGCCTTTCCTAGCTCCTGCCCATCACAGGCTCAGCCGCTGCCTCCCCAGTCTCGCATCCGTCCTCCTGGGTCACCGCTTCCACAAAGCCTCCCGCAGCAACCCCGCTCCTACAGATGAAACGCAGACATCTGGTAAAAAACTGCTTTGCGCCGCCTGAAAACGAAGGTGCGATCCTGCGCCTCGGAGGATGGATGAGGTGAAAGCCGCCATCCCCGCGGTGCGTAGGAACTGATACCCACCACGGGTCCCAGTCTCCCGCAGACATCGTAAATCTGATGTTTCCCTTCTCCTTCCCCCGGAGAAGGGTCCGCTCCGCTGCCAGCTTGAGTCCCTGTGTACCCAACCAGCCTTTCCTTCATTAAGAACTTGTGAGTGAGGCAAAAAACTTGTTACCACCCTCTGTACCAGCAACTGGGGAAGTCTGAAACTCGTGAAATATTTCCGGAGCTAAAATACATTGTCTGGTAGAAAACTTTGTCACTGCTCCTTTGCAAGTCTGTCCATGCTGCACAAGTATAAAAATTTGCCAATCGTTTAGTACTATTTTACAAACAGAGCGTTAGACACGCTCTTATTTTTTATTGTGTATTGCACATTTCGTCAGTAGCGTCCACAAGAAAAGCAGAGTATCGGTATATTTTCACTCTTGACAGTTGTTCTGGCGTGGGAAGGGAGTACCTGAATTGAGGTGGGGGGACCCTGGGGTCACGCAATAGAGCCGGGATCGGGCCCACTGCCGGCACCCACCGCAGCCCGGAGCAGCCGTGGAGAGGAGATGCTGCACATTGACCCCAGGCAGCGGCGAGGGGTCTGCCCAGAGCAGAAGGCACGGACCTGCCCAGGATTTGGGTTTGTAGAAGGGGCAAAACCCCGACGAAACAAAGCTGCACCGGCGCAGCGTGCATCATTATGAAATTATTTCTCTGAACTAACGTCTCGGTTTAATTCAGTCGCAGCTTTCTGTATATGGGTCTGGTGTGGCTGTCTGATGTCTGTCTTGATTTTAAAGAGTCGGTGTCTGAACGGGTGACTGGAGCTCCAAAGAGGTTTAAGGTCCTTCGCCTGCAGTCCCTGGCTGCGTTCCTAAATAGTCGTTTAAAAAGAGTCCACTAAATCAAAAGCCAGGTAAATCAACAGAGCGCTCAACGTCGTAATGAGACCGCTTAGAAGGTAAATTACAACATTATTCAAGCACACTAAATTCCTCCTCTGGCATTTGTCCTGCTAAATGCAATGCACCTTAAAAGTGGTGAAATGATTTCTGGCAGCCCGTGAAAGAGGCTGTGTCGGGGGGGTGGAAGGCTGAGCACAGCCCCTGCCTTTGCACCCACTTCTACCTCTGGGGGACTTGGGGCAGGCTCTGTGCCTTGCTTGAAAGGTTCGTGGATGAGTTTTCAAAATAGTGCGGTAGCGGCCGCAAACACTGGCCATGTGCTCTCTCGCTTTCCAGCAAATCTTGTTAGAATTTTCAAAGCAGGGGATTAGAAAGACTCTAATTAGGAACTCGATTGGGGAGGCTTGAGACTTATAAATCTTTTGTTACAATGAGCGAAATTCTGAACAGATGCTGATGCTTTTGAAGCTGCCAAGACCCAAAAGATGGGAGCACAGACCCTAAGGAGATGGCCCTTATTGTATGTGTTGGATATAAAAGGTTATAAGGATATAAGGGCAAGAAGCCCAAAACAGAACAAAATTTCTGTGCAGAGCACGGGTGGCTTTTTCTGATCCGGGCCTTGGATTATGGGATTCTGTGCGTTCATCGTAAGAAAATATTCGATATTGGTAAACCTTGGAGAGAGAGGTGTCCCCCCCGCCCTGCTTTTGTGCAGATGAAGCTGAAAGTCTCCTTTTACAGGACACGGCGCGGAGAAACAATTTGTCCCAAGTCTTGCAAGCAGGTCAGGGTGCAAGTCAGGAACAGCAGCCCTGCCTGCCTGTTGTGCCGTGCTACTAACCGACGTCCTCTGGCGAGGCGATAACGAAGGCATTTTGGTTGAATTAGAAGTTCCCTGAGAAATACTGTAGGTACTGTGTACAAAACTCCATGCAAACCATCCCTCCCAGTCTGCTGAGGCCCAAAGAAAAGGAGAGAAAAGGAAAATGCAGGAGGGAATACACACACTCACACGACTTAATGTAACGTGGAACTAGTCTAGTGAGCATGAATCAGACTCTTTGGTGATTGAAGCATCCTGTATAAGTACTCCACAGGTTTGGGGGTGGTTTTTTAAAGGACAGCACTACATTTACATGCAAGAGCTGAGGACAGAGGGCAGATTTATAGCTTTGCTTGCAAAGATGAACGGAAGGTGTAAAAAGTGATCAGAAAACGCCCGTTTGAGCCTGCGGCATTCAGCTGCTTCCCGAGCAGAGGAGCGGTGTGGGTGGTTCGGAGGCAGCTCGTGTCGGACGGCCGAGCTGCGTGGGGAAAGCCAACACGGGCTCCAGCGTTGGAGGGGTACGGGCTGGGAATCGCCAGCGATGCCGAGCGGTGGGAAATACTGCGGTGCTGTGGCAGCGTTCCTCACCCACCCCGTGGCGGGGTGGGAAGGAGGAGGGAAGGCTCCTTTCCTACTCCTGCCCTCCTTCCTTCTATGATAGATTATTTTTCTTCTTGTGATTTCTCCAGTACAAATTGATTGCCGTCAGGGCAGTGGAAAATCGGTGAGAACCCAAAAAGGCCATGCCCTAAGACAGAGGCTCTGCGGCCTGCTCCGTTCCCCGCTGTGCTACATCCCCTTCTTCCCAAACTCTTGCCCCAGTCCGGCCGCTTCCCCCGAGGGAGAGCCGTGCCGCATCTCCTCGGTGCGCAGCCACACGGACAAGTTTCTCAGCCTGACCTGGGCCACGTGAGCCACCGCGTGCTCAGTCCCAGCCAGGGCTGAAAGGTAGAGCGGGGCAGCCGAACTCTCCCTCCAATTAACCTAATTACTGGCTAAAAGCAGCAAAGCGCTTTGTTTTGAAGCGCAGCTGCCTCTGCCGCGGCACGAGGGAAGGGGAACACCAGCTCGCCCACTCCTCCTTGCTGTGGGACGGTGCACGGAGGGGGACTGCCCAGGGAGCCCGTACCACTCTCTGCAGCAGAGATGGACCCTGACAAAAGAGGGGCCAGCGGAGACAAGCTGGAGAAGGCTGGTGAAGGGGGCTGAGACACGGCCTGACACGGCACCGGTGACAAGGGAGGGTTTCTTGCCGGGGTACGCGTCTGCTCGGCCCCGTGCGTCCAGCAGAGCCGAGCCTGCCGAGGTCCCGCCAGCTCTGCTGTGATTTCCCCACAAGGGACGAGGGCTGGTCGGCGAGGGGACCGGCCTCGGAGGACGCGGGGAGCCCCGCGTCTGGGCTGAGCACCCCGGCTGCCGTGCGGCCGTTCCCGCATGGGGAGAAGCGGGGTGATGGGGAGCGAGGCAGCGGGAGCAGCCGCATCTCCCCGCGGCCCAGGGGACCGCTGGAGATGATGCTCAAGGCAGAGACCTCCTCCATCTCGCACCTGGGAGGCGAAGAAGTCCTAGAGAAGAGGACGGGGCAGGCGGGATCCCCTTCCAGGTCCCTGCCGACCCAGCGCCAGAGGTCACCGCCAATTCCTCCGAATACTCCCAAGCCTTTTTTTGTCGTTGTTTCTGTGGAAAGAGTTGTAGGTTTGTGCGTCGGAAAGTCCGAATTAATTAAGACCTGTCGTACCCATAGCAATTACGGGTAGGGTTTAGCCAGCAGATGTGGGCAAGCGAAGCAAACACCGCAGAGGCCGGCCGGGCGTGCGTGCCTCGGCGGCAGCACGGAGGAAAAGGACTTGGCATCTGGGAAAGCGGCTTTTAAAAAACGGCCGGGGCGCATTTGCTACAATAATCCGCCGCAACGCCAGCCGTCTAAAAATAAGGTTGTTTTCTGTACTAAGCTCCTTTTAACTCCGTTAGTCATCGCCAGCTTCCCAAAATAAGCCCCGTGTAACAGTCTCTCCTAGTAGCGGCTGTAAACAAACTCGGGGAGGGGAAAAGGGAAAGAGCAGCGGAGGCGGGGCGGC
>NW_010972477.1:3333961-3334752 GCF_000737465.1 Haliaeetus leucocephalus | reverse complement strand
TTCTTTCCTTGTTCCCATTTATTTTTCCTTGAAAGAAAAGCGTCGCCCTTTTGGGTTTGGGTTCCCCCCGCCCGAGGGGACGGCCGGGTCCGGGGGGCACACACTGTGCTGCTCTCCGGGCGCGCTCTTTGGTGGGGACCCTCTTCCCCCTGATTTAGTGGAAGAGCTCGCCCCCAAGGATCAGCCGCGGCCTCCCGTTCCCCAGGAGCAGACAGGATTTCGTTTCTGTTGGGTTTCTTTTCGACCGCGTACGGGTGTCAGGCATTAGATTTACGATTTTTTTTTTTATTATTATTTTTTCTTTCTTTCTTCATACACCAGATCTGCTCAAAACCACCCCAACTCTCCGCCGTCCAATTCCAACAGGAAAGTATGGTCCCCTCTTGCCAGCTGCGGGGGCAGAGGGAGGACGAAGCCGCGGGGGGGGCTCCTGCCTCTGCCGGGGTGTCACGGCCCCGTCGGGGGCCGGGACGGGGCATCCCGGAGGTGGGAGGAGGAGCGGCTGCGGGTTGGAAACCTCTGCTTTCCCCCGCTACGAAGCGCTGAGATACAACTGTGTTGCTGAGATATTTACAGAATAATAATAAATAAAATAATAATAATAAATCTGGAGCGCCTGAAACCGAGTCCACCGGGTCTGTTAGTAATTTAGCAGAATGGGATTTTCCTTTCTCTCGCCTGCCAGTGGATGCTCTTTTCCAAATTTCCACAGCGGGGGAAGCCTGCGATTTTGTACATAATGATTCCAGCATGCGAGGCCGCCTCGCTCCCCCCCCCTCCCCGCCGCCGCC
>NW_010972477.1:3331644-3333717 GCF_000737465.1 Haliaeetus leucocephalus | reverse complement strand
ACAATACACGCTGTGATTGCAGCCGTTCCTCGCTCTTGGGGTGTTTGGGGGGAAAGAGGGAGTAAAAAAAGAAAAGCGGGTCCTGGGCAGTGCCAGCGGCCGGCCCTCCCCCGGTGCAACTGGGCTCCGCCGTCCCGGTTCCCCCCTCCCGGCCCCGGGGTGGTGGTGGGGGGGTGCGGGTAGCCCGCTGTTACCGCCGGCTCGGCTGCGGGGGAGCCCTTGCGTCGCGATGCCGGCTCTCCGTCGCGACTTTTTTCCATGCCCGGTAATAACCTTGCTGCGAAAAGTGCGCCGAAAACCCGGCGGTAAAAGTTTCTCGAGAGAAAAATCGTGGGCTCGGAGCTCGGGAAACGCTTGGGCCGGTAGCTTTTGGGCCGGGCTGAGCTCGGTCCTGCCAGGGGCAGCGTTTGGCTGGAGCCGGGACCGGCTTCACCCTCTCCTGTCCCCGTCCGGGCACTTCTCCCACCCCCCCCGATGCCGACCCGGAGCATCGTTACCCGGCACCGCTCTCCCCACCGCCGCTCGCACCTCGCCCCGGGAACGGGACCCCGCTAGCCGGGAACCGGGCATCCCCTCCGCACCGCAGCAGGTGCGGGGCAGCTCCCGGTTCCCCGCTGGGGGTCCGGGGGCAGTCCTCTGCCGTGTGTCCCGTGTGTGTGTCGTGTCCCCCCCCGGGCTGCTCCCGGGCTCCCAAGTTTCCTTCCGATCTGGTGGTGCCGCCGTTTTGCTGGGGCTAAACTGGTCTGCCGGGCTGGGACAGGGCACAGCCAGCCCGCACGTCGCGGGAAGAAAAAGTTGGGGGGTTGGGGGGGATCGCCACATCCCCGAAAAGCTGGACGGGAGCTCAGGACCCATCTTTTGTTTTCCTTTTTTTTTTAACACAGCTGTTTTCACTCCAGGGATTCATTTGAGTTGACAGGATCCTGCCAGTCCAAAAGCTGCAGGCGCGGCTGTGACTGCGGCTCCGCTTTTGAAGCGTGCGAGCGCTTTTTTGGATGAAAGTTAATTACGTTTTATTTAATAGCATTGGCTTGCGTGCCTTTCGCACGCTCGGACCTCCGAGGGCTGCACGCACGGCGTTTCCAGCGCTCTGGGGCTTCGAGGGCACTGAATGCACTAACTTGGAAAAATTACACCCGGAGGCAGCTGACACAAAAAGCGTAGTGGAGCCTCTGGTCAAAAAAAAAAAAAAAATCCCCCCCCTCTTTGGCATTTCTGATGCCTGTGTTAAAATGTCGCCAGCCCTCGTCCATAGCTCTCTTCCCTGTTGATGCATTTGGTAAGGGACTAAGAAAATGAGGCCAGCCAGAAAGTGTGACCCAATCCAGGAAACACGTCGGGGAGCCCTGCACGGCAGGATTGCTGCCTGCAAATTCAGGTGCCCCTTGATTGCCAAACGACGGCGATCAAAGAAAATCCCCCTACCTCTTGCTTAGCCTGGGAAGAAACTCTCGCAAAGTGGCCCGGTGAGGGGGGGGACCTCGCTTTTTTTCTTTGGGTCCTAGGAGAATTTACAAGTTAAATTCTCCTTCAGGCTGCGGGGTTGCAGCAGGAGCAGCCCGGCTGCGGGGTCCCTCGTCGGACCGGGGCTGCGACCCGGGGAGCTGGGGGACAATTCGGGTTAACTGCAGGGAGAGGGTCGGTCGTCGGTCGGTGGGTAGCCCGGCGACACGGGGATGGCCTCGCCGGGGCACATTGTGTGTGTTGTTCCCCCCCCCCGGCTCGTTTCGCTCTCCCCAGTTTAATGGCACTGTTTTAAACTGGATTCCTAACTGGCGCGACGCCGTTATTCCGTCCCCACATGTGGCATCGCTTCGGTGTTGCCTTTCCGTAGTACATCTTTCCTCTTTCTCCGAAGGGTGCCAATCGAAATATTTCCTTGCCGGCGCTGATATTTACGGCACTGGCAAATCAAGCCGTCCGTAAATAGTTTGGGGCCAACTCCCCCCATCCCGCAGGTACCAGATGCGGGAGAGGCAAAGGAGCGGGAGCAGCGGGGTCCCCCGGCAGGAGATGGGGAGCAGACAACGGCCGGGCGCGGAGGGGCGGCAGGGAGGTGAGCCCGGTGTAAAC
>NW_010972477.1:3305250-3331061 GCF_000737465.1 Haliaeetus leucocephalus | reverse complement strand
AGACGGCTCGGGAGGCGGCCGGTGCCTCATTTGTGAAATTTGGGGCTCGTTTGAGCTCTTTACCGATCCCCCTTCCCCGTCTGCCAGCAGTGACTGGCCTCGCAGGCTTGCCCGGTGCTGGGGGGGGGCCGACCCCCCCCCCAACCCCTGGTGGGGTTGGAAATGGGGATGTGGGTCTCGCCCATTGCAGAGATGGGCCGGTTCCAAAACCGCTTCTGGCCCCCTCTCCTTCCCCCTCCGTGAGCTGGAGCGAGTTAGACTGAGGGTTTAGCGTTGAAGGTCATCCATAAATAAAAATAACGGGCCTGAATTTCCCACGGGTCACGCCGTTCCCGACTCTGGTGTCTCGGTCTGGCCGTCTTTTTTTATGACTTTTAACAATACTTGGAGGTGGAAATGAGGCGCGCGAGTCTGGAGTTGACACAGAGAGAAAGTTGTCGTTTCCTGGTATGAGGTTGACTGCTACGGCGTCGGTGGTAGCTGGTCACCGTAAAAAGCTCTCGTACAAGTAAGTGATTTAACGCAGCCTCGGCGTAAGGCTGCCTCTGGGTCTGTGCTTTATCTTTTGGCTTTAAATTGAAGCGGGTTCCCACGTCCTTGCCTGCGTATCGCAGCCTGCCAGGATGCAGGTGATGGCGTAGCGCTCCCTTTCCTAACGCTCCCCAATTGCCCAGCTCTCCGGCACATTGTCGGTGTCCAAATAGTTATTAGGACCTTCTCAGTTTTTGCGAAAATGCGGTTTTAAGAGTTTCACACCACGCTTTTCAGATGAGTGTCCTAGTCATCAGACACCTGGAAGGTGGAGGGGCCTAAGCAAATTAAGTGTCAAAGTCCCAGTGAGAAAAGTACCCAGCTCCATTAGGCAATTTTGAAAGCACAAATTTAAGCACAGACCTAGACGCGGCTTCATCTTTAGAAATGTAAAACAGCCCTCGCCTTCTCTGAAGCCCCTCTGAGCTGCAGGTGTTCAGCATTCCTATTTAAAGAATGTAAATAAAAACTGATGGTGCCCAGTGCCTTGCAGGATCAGCCCATTAACGATAGAAAGGAATAAAACCTTCGCTCTGTGAAATTAACTAGAGAAAAAAAAAATCTGAATTTTTTTACGTTGTCACAAAGCGCAGTGTAAGATGTGGAGATGTGCTCACAAACCAAGGGGTCCAGTTTCTTGTCCTAGTTACACTTAATGTAGCCTGGATTTGTTGGAACAGAACTGTTGCAGACCGGCAGTGGTCTATCTGATACTGGGCTTTGGCTCAAGATACTAAAATACGCTATTGAACGTGTCTTGGTAGTAAGTGCACTGGTCCTGGGGGCCTTCATGGATGACGGTTGAGACATCGACTCCACATTAAAGCGTTACCTTCCTTTCGTCCCTATCAGCGTGGGCAAAATACCCTACAGAGCTGCGTTGCGGGATGCGGTTTCATGCCTTTGTAGCCACCTCCATCGTCCGTCCCTCAAGGCTGGCGTTTTATTTCTACATGCCTAATTCACCCTGGTGAGGAAAACATCAGCATGTGATGAGTGCTGACTCCGTATGTGCATTTGATGAATTTTGTAAATGTGGAAGTTGTGGAGAAGAATGGGCTTTTTCAGAAATTGTAGCTGGTGGTTTTTAGCTCACAAACCAAGGACTTGGTCCTGTTCCTAGTTGTGGCTTTGGGGCTTTTATATTTGGTGGGCACACTTTCTACACGCTGCCTGAAAATTTAAGATACCTAGATATATTTGGAAGGCTTTGGATCTTGCTTCTTTCAGTTTTGAGTACTATTGTGTGAGAAGTTGTATGACATGTTGTTTTCCTTGGCCCTTTGAAAGTTGACTTTTTAAAAATATGCATAATAGCTCTAAAAGAGGCTATTCCTTGCCACGTGCATTAGGGGAACTTGTTGCTTGGAGCACGTGAGGCTGTCTTTTAACGTTTTGGTTTTTTTAAAAAAACCTTTGGCTTCCAAAGACTGGTCTGAACCTTTATATTGCCTGTTTGTCCAGGGCTGCAGCTCTCCAGCAGACTTCAGCGTTTGAATTTCACCCTAGCCATGCATTACATTTTAAGAGAACTGCAGATTTTAAGAAAACTGCAGTTTAAGAGAACCGCTGGGTTCACAGTCCTTTTCACGCAGGTAATAATTATCCCTGCCGTTTTGTTCGTTTAGCTGTTTATTTTTAACAAAAGATCTAAGGGCGCGGACTCCGCAGTCAGCGGATGCTGGTGTTGCACCCCGTCTGTAAAGCCCACCCGGTGGGTGCAGCCCGGTGCGTCCGGCTGCGCGGTGGGGACCGGCTGGAGACGGCGCCCGGCTGTGCCGTGTCACCAGTGCCGTCCGCCAACACACCGGGCCAGGAGGCAGTGGAAGGGTCCGCGGGGCGTACGTGGAAGACGAGCCTAGCTGGTGTCCCGGCGGTGGGGACATCACCTTCCTCTGGAGCTGGAGGAGGCAGGGATGGGGTTGGAGCGGCCTCGAAGGCACTGCTGAGACCCTTTCTCCGAGCTAATTTCTGAAACGGAGAAGGTCTTACCACTGTTGGACCACTCTGCGTTGGTTTTTTTGTTTTTTTCCGGGAAGAATGAGAGGGAAGCAGTGGCAGTTGTGGTGACACTGAGCAGGCCGGCCGTGTGGCAGGGCAGCAACACGAGGGCACTAATTTTGGAAGGAGGGGACTCTGCTCCCCCAGGCAGATCTGTGCCTCGCCAGGACCACTGCAGTCGGATTATCCTTGTCAAAGTATCACCTCTTTCTTTGTAATTCCTACCTGCCTTGTTGTTTCAAGAGAGTGTGAAGCTGCAGCGTGTTTTGAATAATCCAGTTTTATTTGTGTCACGCTCCGGTGTAATTTAATGACCCTTCCTCAGTAAATGGCCGGTCTCTGAAGGCAGACTAGAGAGCGAGTTCAAAAGGTGTTGCTGCTCATCGTTCCTGACTGTTACCTGACATGACATCCATCAGTTGGAACATCGCAGAGTTGCTGTGAAACTGCCACAGCACATTAATTTTTCCTAAGTACCGTTCGCCTTGGAGTCATTGCCAGCGAGAAAGGCGAGCGCGGGATCGCCGGAGGACGACACCAGAGAGGGCTGAGCTGATAAACAAAAGAAAGAGGAGAGCCGGCCGCGCTGGCGTTACGGCTCGGAGGCTCCTTTGCATCTGCAGCACTCCCGGGCGGCGTTGGGAATAACAGCTGCAGTAATTAACGCAGCTTTTCCGTATCTCCCTAGGGAAAGTGGGCAAGGGTGACCACCAAGGGTGCTGGCCTCCTGGGAGGGCAGGGGACAAGCTCCCGGTGTGGACCGGCTGTGGCCGGGGGCGGGGGGAATGCAGAGTTTCCCTCCGTCCTGCGGGAAAGTGCCGCTGCCGTAATAAACCTTAGGGAAGGCTGATGCGCTGCAAGCGCAGCTTGGGCTGGAGCCGGAGCTGGGTGCATTCCCAGCCTGCTCAGAGGAACCTGCGGAACGGCGTTACCTGGACTCAAAGTTGAGCAGCCGTTGTCCCTGATAGAAAGGTTTTGCTGTCTTTTCCCAGTGAGGCAAGAGGTACTGGTATTAGGGGCTCTGGTCCATGTGTGCTGGTGATGCGGAGCCTCCCTGTATCAGAAAGCATGGGGTGGATGATCCCCGATCCCACCGCTGCTCAGAGCACCAGGGGCACGTTGCCCTCGGCTGAGGGCTGCCCATATCCCCACTGGTGTCTCGGTGGGGCTAAGAGAGACACATATGCAGCCCCAGGATGGGGGAGCAGAGCTGAAGGAGTCCCTTCAGCAGTCTGACAGCGAGGCGAGGCAGGGATGGTCTCCCCAGGACCAGCTGTGGGATGCTGGTCCCCGTAGCGTAGCAGGGATGGAGGCACACAAAGGGCGGGTTGTTCCCCTGCGCTGGGTGAGGGACCCGGTCGGTGCAAGTCTGTGATGCGATCCGTCACCTTCCAGGTTTTCCACGCCAACTGCGCAGCTCCGCTCTTGCTTTTGTACACCCGGAGCTGTTGAACGGTTAGACTGTCGGCCAAGAGCACGCTGCTGGCAGCGCTCGACGTGGCGTGCACAATAACCAGCAATTTCAGTGGAATTTCAGCTGTCGCAGACTAGTGAGACATCCATGTTTATCCTTCACCTGGCCTCTGCCAGTTGGGCTGGAGGATAAGTGGTCCCAGAAACCAGAGCAGGTCAATAGATCCCTCTTGTTCCAAAATCCTAGTTAACTGGAACCAGTTGGAAACTTGCTGTAATGGAAATTTCAGTTGTGTGTAATTTTTTTAACAGAATGCAGTTGATCGTGTTCTTCCCTTTAGTCTGCCTCCACTTGTGTTTTTTGTCCTGTGTTTTTTGTGTGTTCTGACTTTTCAGGGAGGGAATCAGGCTCGCTTACATAAAAGCACATCTCTTGAGCAGCACTCCAGTCTCTGAATGCTGAAGCAACGTTGTTTGAAGACTGGGTTTTTTGCTCTGAAGGTTCACATAAGAAGAGTGTCCTCGAGACAAACTCAGTCCTTGTACATCCCCCTTCCAAGACAGCTTGTCTTGTGCTGTTCAATTAGCGGCATTTTCAAGGATGCCAGTCCGCAGCTTCTCCCCTGGTGTGGCATGCCTGTGGGCTGGGTTGTTAAGGAGAGCTGTGCTTTTGTGTGTTGTGCCATGTCCCTCCACTCCGGCTGGGTATGTTACGAAGTGAGTATATCTGTGCGGCACCTCATATCATTCTTGTTTGTTTGTTTGTTTTTTCCAGAACACTATAATTACACATCTTCAAACGTAAATGCTGGCTTGCCTCTAAATGTGGCGCATTCCTCATTGTCAACTCCATGTCATGGCCTTCAGACATCAAATCCTGTCATTTCAGTTGTCCCATCGACAAACCATCCTTCTGGTTACGGAGGACACATCGACGGCGGGGCCTCCGAGTATTACCTGCCGCCAAACATCAGACCTAATGGAGCTCCAGCGCTGGAGAGCCCTAGAATTGAGATCACTTCTTACATGGGACTTCATCATAACAACAACCAGTTTTTCCACGATGAGGTTGAGGAGGCCATCCCAAACGCCAAGCGCTCGCCTTCCACTGCCACTTTGAACTTACCGAACATCGAGGCGTACAGAGACCCATCCTGCCTGAGTCCAGCGAGTAGCTTGTCTTCCAGAAGCTGCAACTCGGAAGCGTCTTCCTACGAGTCCAACTACTCGTATCCATACACTTCCCCCCAGACCTCTCCATGGCAGTCCCCGTGCGTCTCTCCGAAGACCACCGACACCGAGGAGGGCTACCAGCGCAGCATGGTGGCCTGCACCTTGCTCAGTTCCCCGAGGCACTCTCCGTCGACGTCTCCCCGGACGAGCATCACGGAGGAGAACTGGCTGGGGGCTCGCAACTCCAGGCCTCCGTCTCCCTGCAACAAGAGAAAGTACAGCCTCAACGGCCGGCAGACCTCCTACTCCCCACACCACTCCCCCACGCCTTCTCCGCAAAACTCGCCGCGGGTGAGCGTCACAGATGAGACGTGGCTGGGGAACACCAACCAGTACACCAGCTCCGCCATCGTCGCCGCCATCAACGCCCTCACCACCGACAGCACCATAGATATGAACGACGGGATTCCCATCAAGTCGAGGAAGACCGCCATCGACCACACCCCGTCCATGACTCTCAAAACGGAACCGGCTGGCGAGGATCACGGGACCATATCGCCCTCTGCCGATTTGTCACCGGAAGACTTCTCCAGCTTTCAGCACATCAGGAAAGGAAACTTCTGCGAGCAGTACCTGTCCGTGCCACAGCATCCCTACCAGTGGGCCAAACCAAAGTCTCTGTCTCCGACATCCTACATGAGGTAAGGGACCCCAACTTAGAGAGCAATCCCCATAATATCTTTACTGCGTGGGTTTTTTTGGTTTTTTCCTCCTTCCCCTTCCTGTCTCTGCTTCCTGCCGAATCTGCCCATCCACTCATTCCACTTAGCTGTATCTCGTGATGCACTGCCTCTGTTGTTGGCGTGGCGTGACCGCGAGCAAAGCCTTGAAGGGTTAAAGAGGCTGTTGGAGGAGCTGGCCATGGGTGGATTGTAACTGGTTATCTGGTTCCTGCGGGATGAGCCCCAGCCCGGGCCGTCTGGAAGTGGGGTATTCAGATGCTCGTCAAGCAGCAGGACAATTTGGTGCCATCAGACCTGTGGCTTTACTTAAATGGTTCATCATGTCTCAGTATGTTTTTATTGCAGGACAAGGAGATGGTCTCATTATTGTGGCTGTTACAGGGCCTTTTACATTTACGCTTCATAGACAGTGAATGCAAACAGAATAGGAATAGCGTTCTTTTGCGCATCATTTCAGCTTTTACTTCACTTCATCTGAAAGCTGCTTATCAATCTTCTTTTCCTGTCTGTGTTGGACAGTGATTTTTCCCCCCTTCCTCACCATTTTTATGTTTCAGGAAGAAAACCTTATCTGTCAGCTGATAAAATACTGGTCATGTTTATTTATCACAAGGGGACTCCGGGTAGGAAGCACCACAGAATAGCCAGAATTTGAGTTACATCCATTGCTTTCTCTTTCAGTCTCAGTTACGGTCTTTGTTTTGCTTCTGAAGGCTGTATACACAGAAGCACGTGGTGCAGGAAAAGAGTTTGGCTTTCCAAAAGTTTGCAGGCTGTTCCCAGTCCCTGGATGTGACAGCCACCCCCTCTCCTCTTCCTCCCCAAGTGCACCTGGCTTCTTGCTTTTGACAGCAAAGCTGTCTTTCTCAAAAAAGAAAGAAGCAGGTGCGTAGCTGAAACGTTTTAATTAGCGATACGTTCCCCGGCTCTCAACCTTGCTGGTCTTGCTTTTCTCCAGCCAGCACCTCTCTGCCACTGTCTCCCAAAACTGAGACCGAGCGGTCCGTGGCCCTTTGTGTAACAGCACGTAGTGCCATGGTCCCCTTCCACATCGTTTTCCTCCTCCTCCTCCTCCTCCTCCTCCTCCTCCTCTCTGTGTTGCCCGGGCTCCTTGCAGGACCCTGCCTCAATTCAGCGCTGGGAAATGCAGCAACCCCTTTGGGTCTGGCCGAGCCATCCAGAGGTAGGGACTCGCTGCCTTTTGGAGCAGGGATAGAGACTTTTTAACACCAGGCAAAGCCTTCAGAGCCTTCCCGCGCTCTTAAAAAAAGCATTTTACGTTCTCCCACTGACGTGCCAAGTAGCCCGCGGTCATCAGAGAGCCCGGCCCTTGGCTTCTGCGCCAGGGGGCTGCTTCTTGCCGAAGGCTTCAAGGGCAATAATGGGACAGTTTGACCAAACAGGCTTTTATCTTTCCGTTTTGCTGCTTTGCTGCAGCCCGTCAGGAGGCACCCGGCATGCCTGTGCGCTAACGCAAACAAGAAAGGTGAAGCGTACAAAACGGAGCCCCGCTACGTTGTGTATTTAACATTTTTTTCCACTGTTTTGGTCTTCGGTAAAATATGTTTCCTGGTTCGCAATATGTTTCCATGTGATCTCATTAACTCGTGCTCTAGGGCAGTTGGAAGTTACTGTCGAAATGTGATTTTAAGTTATTTTACCAATCAGATACACTGACGGTGCTTCCTTCCACCAAAAATACCTCTCGTTTTATGTATATGAAAGCGCTGGGCAACTGAGCACGGACGTCAACAGGATCACAGCCTACGCAACAGAAACTATGTTATTTTAAATCTTTCCAAAAAAATTGGTTAAGAATTTGTCACAACAGAGCTGGATTTTTTTCCTGTTATGTTACACATCTGTTCTATTTCAAACGCGAGGGCTGGAGGGGTGGGTTCCAACAAACAACTCGGGCTCCAAAATCTACCCGGTCATAATGATTTCGAGATAACCAGATTTGATTACCTCCTCTGTCTCTTCCTGAATACGCGGTACAGTTTTCATCAAAAGCCTTGGAAAATCACTGACGCCTTTCCCTCCCTCTCCTGCATTCCCGTCGCTTTTGGGGGCAGGAGGGAGCGGGCTCCGGCAGACCATCGGCCGGGTGCTGTCTCCTTTCCCGGGGTTTTATAGTGGGCATCAGCCTAAAAGGGAAGCTGCTTTTCTGTGTTCTTTCCAAAATTGCTGATGGTTTTCATTCGTTGTCATTAAAGCTCAATCCGCTTTACGCTTTCTGAGTCCTGGAGCAAGGGAATAATGAGAGTATATAATAAGAGTAATAATAATGCCTGCCTTAGCAGAAGCACGGTCTTTCTGCGCCCTGTGCTGATGAGGACCGTGAGCTCGGAGGCTCAGCCCGCTCCCCAGGCTGCGGGCTCTTTGGAGCGGGTTCGGGCTGACGCGTCCCCCTCAAGGGCTGTGAACGTTCCTTTGGATGTAGGAAATATTTAGAGACCGAGCAGAGGTTTTTTTCAGGGGAAGCTTTGGCACAAACCCCAAGGTAGCGATGGGAGTCGTTACCTTTTGCGGACCAAAATGGGTTACCTGAATGTACCGACCTGCCTCAAAACCCACTGGAGGTAAATCGTTTCGCGGAGAGTCAAGAGATGGTCTTTGTGAAATTCTGCTTCAGGTCTTTTTTTATGTCAGTATTTATGCATTGTGCTGTCTCGCTCAAATGCAAGAAGTTTCTCTCTGTAGTCCCTCTTCTATAGTTAACGTAGGAAATAGCTTAAAGAGAAGCACTCTACCAGGCAGTTACTGTACGAGCAGGTGATGCTCTGTGTTTCTCAAGCCCTTGCTGTCGCAGTTGTGTTCCTTTCTGGGACGTTTCTCCATCGCTCCTCAGTGCTCTGTAGTGCAGAACCTCCCATGGGGAAAAATGTCAAAGCCAAAATGGAAATACAGGACTGGACTTCTGCCCTCGGGTATTGGGGCAATGTTAGTGACCATTTCCAAAACTAAAATCCCATTTGTATTTTTTACCCACTCATTGACATGTCCCAAATCATCCTGCGTTACAACAAAAAGTACAGGCGCTCATGAAAGTGCCGGATTTCTGAGTATCTTACACATTTTTAATGACTTCCTCTTCAGCTGCTGTATTTGACTAAACAGAACCTGAAATTTCCTAGAGACAGTTTCTTACTCATCAAGAAGTAATGCATTGTAGTTATTTCAAGTGTCATCAGTTTAATCCAAGAAGTGTGTTGGCCTGTAACACTTGAATTTTCATTAAATATAGTGTTTTTTGGGGGAAGGGGGAAGAGAAATGGTTGGGTTTGTTGGTCAGGCGTATGGCGCGTATGAGGTCTACCACACCAAAAAGAGCTTCCAGGAATAGACACCCATTTCCAGGTGGCTTATAAAAGCTCCCTACTGTATTTTCTTGCACAGTTTATTTTTTTTAACCGTTGAAAGCCACATTTTTCTTCAGCTGCAGTCTCTTTTTTCAACCTCAAAAATATCCGTGTATGTTCTTGACCTCACAGACACAGGGTCATGTAGTTGTACATGCGGAGGCTGTAGTTTGCACCCAGAGAATGTACGGCTGGGTACCTCTCTACCAGTTGCAAAAGCAAATTTGGCTTTTATCTGCATCAGTGGGCTTGTTTATTTTTTGTGGATTTCTTGGATTTGACTTTTGTGACTGTGGCAGTATTAAACTCAAGCATGCAAAAACCGTTCATTGAGGCCCCAAACCATATGATTTCCTTAAAAATCGTGATTTTAAAATGTTGCGTATTTTTTCCTCCCTTCTTTTGATTTGTGGACCTTTCAGATGCTTTTGATGGGCTTTTTTTGTTTGGTTTTTTTTGTTGTTTTTTTAAATATATCTTTTGGTCCAGATCGTGAGGTAGAGGCCAACGTTACTTGGCAGAAGTTGAGTTTCTCAAGAAACTGGGGTTTTCTGAAGGTGGAAAAGGGCACCAGCTGTCTTAAGATGAGCTAGTCACTGGCGCAGCAGCTCCGGATTTGCTGACCGGTGCGTTCATGGCAAACTTGCGCGTTTATGGCAAGCCAGAGGAAGTTCCTCAGACAAAGCAAAGGCAGGGCTGTCTGGGCAAGACCCAGGGAAATGGGGACTTGTGGCGGTGACCATCTCCTGGGACTCGTTAGTGTTAATTGAGGGGCGGGGGGAGTGGACAGGGAAGAGCCCGCAATGTCTCTAACCTTTCTCTCTTTCCTGCTGTATTCACGCTGGATGGGGATGTTCAGATGCTTCAACAAGTTCGGTTTGCCACCGCGTAGCAGCGGCTTTTGACTACGTTAGGTCGCTGTACCATAAAGCCGAAGACCGCTTGCAAGCCTGTCTCGGTAAACTGATTTTTTTCTGTTGGTTGTATGTTTGATTTAATCCTCCCCACGCTTTCTCCTGACTGTTTTTCAGTTCATTCAAACGCCCCTGTGAGCGTCTTATTCACGGCCTTCCCTCACCAGCTCGTTTTAGCACGGCGTGATTCTAAATTCAGAATGAGCAGAGATGCGATGCCAGCCACTCGTTATCTCCCTTCCCACAGCAATAGTTTCTTGTTCTTTCTCTAAGCCACCAAATGCAACATTTCCCATGCAAATCGATCTCTGAATGTGAAGTTTGAGGACAGTAGCGTTAAGTGTTATCTGGGAGGATGATGACGACTCGCGTTTTCAGACTTCAGCGTGAGGAATTCCAGCGCGCCGCGTGCACTCCACGGAGGAGCTCCTTGCTCCGCGTGCCAGCAAAACACAGCCAAGTCTGGGGTGGGACGCAGCATCTATTTTAACAGCTCACAGCCAGATTGCTCAATTGTCAGACAGGAAATTAAAAAAAAAAAAAAAAGAAAAAAGAAAGCAAAATCTACCTACGTTAACTCAGGTGAAATATACAGCAGGTATATTTTTCTGACCACAGTCCAGTTGGTGGACATACAGGCATCACCGTTGTTTTCTTACTCCTCCAAAAAATACACAAGAATCTTTAACAGGCATCCGCTTCGATGTGCGACATGGGTAATAAATAATAAATTGTAACCATATTTGCATTTGGTGCACGGTTGGAGCAGGGGCAAGCTAGCAGCCTGGTAAAAGTTTCAGCAGCCCTGTGGTTTCTCTAGTTTATGGTTTTGTTTCTAAAGGAGCACTCACTGTTAGAAAAAAATCAGTGTAGTGCAGGGCACCCCGTCTCAGCCACGCTCCTTCTAAGTGACTTGCTTGGGCAGCTCTCTGGGGCGGATGACTCCGTCCTGTGGTATTTGGCCAACGCGCAGGGTTAGTCCCCGTGCGAGACCGACAGTTATTCTGACACCTTTTGCACAGCAGCCTAGTTAAGGACAAAAACGTTTGCAAATCTCTTTTTCGAGGGGCCTTGGGCATCTAGTAGCTCAGAAAGTGTAATGGTAGTTTAATTCCCAAATGCGTAGCAGTTGTCAAGATGGGGCTTAAACACCTTTGCGAAGTTGAGTCGAAGTTTTTGGCTTTGTTTCCCCCCTGTCTATATTCCAGTGTGCTGCTTAGTATCTTTTTTTTTTTTTTTTTTTTTTTTGGTAACTTGATAAATCTTTCTGCTAAAGGCAGAAGTCAGCCAGGCTGGATAATCTGTTTTTGATTTAATCATATTGTGTATCTGGTGTATGCAAAATAAATCACTATTCATCTGTTTTGTAATCTGATTTATGTAGGACGGAGTTACACTGAGCGAGTTTTCTGCAGCCTAACACCAGGTTTTGTGAACCCGCCTTGAGACAACCATCCCTCATTACAGCAATTAGGGCGACTACAGTTAGATTTATTATGGCGTAGAAAGGAATGGGACAGGTTTTCAGTGGGTGGAAAATTCAATCTTGAGGGAAATACACTGATGTAGAAGGAAGACTGCGTGAAGATCTTTTATTTCTCTTCTTGACCCCCGTGGAGGGGCTGTTCTCCCCTCCGCGTGGTGCTGGCTAGATGAGGTAGTTTGGGCCTTTCCAAATTGATAAGGTTTATTTGCAGCAACCAGATTTGATTTTACCACTAGACCATTTGCCTGGTGACTTTTTCCTTTAACCACGTTTAGCCGGAGGAAATTAAGTGCATGATGAAGATAACCTAACATAGGAAATAGCTCTGACAGCCCCAGCCTGTGACACTGTTAAATGCATCACTCTGCTTCCTTTATCAGGAAAACTGCCATTAATTGTCAATTTATAATCGGGCAGGTGGTATTTTGGAATTTTGATGATAGATTGTGGGCTAACAGCAAACTGTATTTTTATTTTCAGGCTTTATTTGAGAACATGAATTTTACAACTTAATTATACTGACATTTTCAGGTGCTGATTTGAAAGGGGGTTTGGTGGTTTTTTTCTCTGTTTTTTAGAGAGATGTAATTAGCTATGGAACTATTACTTACTTCCACGTATCTTAAAAAAAAAAAATCCCTCTTCACTTGAGGGCTACGTGCTGCTGGTCAGAGTTGTCCTTTTTAATTAAGTGTTAAAAATTTCTAATCTGGTAGATGTTGTGTCCTCAGAAAAAAAAAAGATGGATCAAGTAAAAATTTACTTAAAACCAGAAACATCTGTTTAAAAATGTGTGCTGATCATCACCAGGAGAGAGACAGCTGTTTTGCTCTGCTCTTTGTCATCTATCATTAGTCAAATATGGTTCATCCAGAAATTTTTTTTTTTTTTGAGACTTTTTCACACTGAAGGATGTGTACCTAACGTGCTAGGCAAAGAACAGTGGCTATATACAATGGCCTGTAATTTTTTGCCATCTCTTCGCTCTTTGTACGAGTGTCTAGTAGCAGAAGAGCTTCTTCTCGCCCCCAAGGTGGGCCCTGGCCATTTTGGGGGAAAGGCTTGCGCAGGAGCTCAGAAGATGTAGCGTCCTGCCTCTAGCCAAGGCTGGGGCTCCCGTGCTTGGGGGGGAGGTAGCCAAATTCAGGATTTGTCCCTGTCTTGCCTCTGCGGAGAGTGCCCCGCTGGCTTCTGCTGGATCCAGATGTTCATGGGAGCTGGGAGCCCTCGCTCACAGAGGCAACATCTTTATTTTGGGTGAGCTCCCATTTGGGCTCAGCTGGGAGCTGTGTGGCTACTTTCTTCTCTTCCCCTTCTGTTAGTTTTGAGGATGCTCCACGTCCCGAGGGCTGGAGAGCGGAGCAACTGGAAGTTTGGAGCCTGCGACTCGCCAGCAAGCTGTGCTGGGGTAGCAGGGAGTGCCCAGGGGGGTCAGGGTGGTCCTGGTCCTCACCCAGGGCTGGGACTTGGTGGCTCCAGCTGACCCCTGTAATGCGTGTCTATAGGCATTCGAATCACGCGGCTCAAATTCATAAGCAGTGAAGAAGGATAACGCAGGGGAAACTTAGCACCATCTGAAGTCCCGTCGGTGTATATGCACACGTGCACTAGCAGATATGAGTTAAATATGCTGGTGATGAAGGGCTGGATAAGCTCTTTAAAAAAAAAAAAGGCAAAACAAACCAAAAAAAGCCGGTGCAAGTGGTTAAGGTCTCTGTCCTGCAGTGGGAGACAGCAGGGATGCTTTGGGGGATGTGAGAGCTGCAATGCCTGAGGAGCCACAAGCGCGCTGGGTTAGTGTGTGGATCGCTGGGACGGAAAAACGGAGTATTCAGTCTCCGGCTGGATGCGTGCTTGTAATATCCCGTGTGGAAGCTCTTCTGCATCCTTTCCCCCTCTAGCAGCGAGGTGGGCAACCGGTAAATCCCAAGCGGCCACCTCCTTGCCGGCCGGGACGAGAGCTCACTAGCCCTTCAGCTTCCTCGCCTGCATGCCGCGGCGGGACGAGCCCTCTCACCGTGGCAGGTAGCCCCGGTCCGTGGTGACAACAAAGGGTCGAGGACCGTGATTTTCTTCTTGCTGGTCGTCTTGTCGAGGGTGATGGGAGAGATAATAAAGTTTGATGTACGAGGGCAGGGTAGCGTGTTGCGGTTGCGCCGTTTAACTACTTGTAAAGGCTTTTGAAGGACACCCGGCAAGGAGAATTCACCCAAGGAAGGAATATACGCTACACACAAAATTAGTGTTTTCATCGTGAAGCTTTTTGCTTCGATTTTAAGATCAATACGTTTGTCTCAGGCCTACTGTTTCTACAGTGCTTGTTTGTTTCTTTTTCATTCTTTTCAACCCAAAGCGTCAACTTGGCATTTCTTACAGCCAAGCTCTCTTGACTATTTTCAGTGTGGTTTTACACTGGAAGTGGGTTTCTAAGAATGACGTTTCCCCACCATCGCATGCTGTCGGGCCTGTTTGCTTGCGTGATGGTAATGAGTCCTTAATATTTTAGTTAATTGCAGAGTCAATACAGGGCCAGAAGAATGAGCTGGATTTTCTTCGGGCTTGCGCGTCATCGTTAGTAGGATTTGTAAGCGAGTTCTGACTTCAGAGCTTGCTCCCTTGCAATGCATGAACCAGAAAGGGATCGGCTTCGCTTTGAGGCTCTCTGACGTGTTTTGTGTTGGGAAGTAAGCCGGGAAAGGGCTTTTTTTCTTCTTCCCACTCCCTGTAAACTGAGTAGATTTGTTGAAATCCATTAGATTCATTAAATGCAGACCTCCTCCGGAGCTGGTTTGGCATTCACTTTCACAGCAGAAATCCTTTTCCTTCAATTCCTCTGCGTATTTCTGCCTACCTTTCCCCTTTTGGTTCAAGAATCAATATATTAAGATATTTGTAAGCTGTGTCTTAACATTTTTCCATTTTGTTTACAAATCGGATAGCATCTGGGCCATCAGATATGCTCGACCCATAAATCTTCATAAAATAACCATTACCTTTTGAATTACTTATGTCACAGCGTTATCCATATTGATGAAATTTTAAATGTAAGATGGTGAAGGATGAACTGCGAAACACGGTCTCTAAAGTAACAGTGCTGGATGCTTGTGGTTTGTGATAGTGTACTTGACGTTAATTTTTAATACGTTTTCCTTTCCATTATAGCCCATCCCTGCCAGCCCTTGATTGGCAGCTGCCATCTCACTCAGGACCTTATGAACTGCGTATTGAAGTGCAGCCGAAATCCCACCACCGAGCTCATTACGAGACGGAAGGCAGTCGAGGGGCTGTGAAGGCATCTGCGGGGGGCCACCCTATTGTGCAGGTACCAAAACGTGTAACGAGCAGCACGGGTTGTTTATCTGGGCGCTCTGTGGTGAGCACCCTTTCCCCTCCAAAACCGAAAAGTGACGGGAGATTCTCCCTGTCCTCAAGGATTACTGTGGGTCAGCGCGCCTTCGAGCGTATTTTAAACCGGACAGACCGAGCCTTTGTTAAAAACAAGGCAAGAGCATCCACTTGCTCTTAGCAACGTGAATATGGCACAAGCGGTTGCTGCTCTGTCCGTGTCCGACTTAGCAAGTGTTCAGCTGGCAGGCGGTGACCGTGGACCTATCTGTGCAGTCAGATTCCAGACATGCAGTTTATACTGAAATCAGCTGGGGACGTGCCTCAGTACATTTAGTCCTTAACTTGCGGTTGGATCTAATCAGAGCTGTGAACACATGTTGGAGGGCAGAGCTGTAGCAGTAATGTGGAAGTATGTTGCTGGTTTGGATGCTGCAGTGAATGCTGAGCAAAGAGAGGCTTTTTGAGTTTCTTCTGTTTAGTTCCTTAAACCCTTCCAGCCGCTCTGGAAAGCGTCTGAGGTCTGAATCTAGTTTCATGAATTCTACCAAACTCTTCAGTTACTGTACATAAAGCATTTAATTCAATAACACTGTAAACTGACCCTTAATTCATTTATATGACTAGCCTCATTCATTTTTAAAGGACTTTTCTCAGGAGTGGGAAGAACCAGATTTAGCAGTTTAAAACAAAACAAAAAAAAAGTAGCGGGAGAGAGCCAGCTGTGCCTGTCCCTCCTCAGCTGCTTCTTTCTCACCCAGAAGTTAAACTTCCAGCCCCTTCTGTCGGGGTTGTGACCCCCTGTGCGGCAGATCCCAGGTTTTATCACCACCGGGGTGCCGTGGGACCCACGGGTGTCAGGGCACTGGCTGCGGGAGGGAGGCAGGCACCGCTGCCGCGCTCGCGCAGTTTGGGTTTGTGCCACAGCAATTCGTGTAGGAGCAGCGGCTTGTCGGAAGACGGGGCGGCTCAAGATGATGTACGGACCACACGTGCAGGGCTCGCGCGCGTTTGTTTATTTGCCGTAAAGCCCTGTTAGCAAACACGTCGTTCGAAGGAACGACGCGAGCCCGAGACGACGCTGGGCAGGGAATGCCGCTGCGGAATTAGTGTGCTGCTGCGGCAGCTGAAAAAGGAAAGTGAGGGGAGTTGTCAGCAGCGAACACAGTTCACTCTTTAGCTCTGCCAAAACTCATCAGTGACATGGGATTATGGAAGTCATCTGCTGAAAGACGAAAGGTTTTAGCAGAACGTTTGTGAGTGATACTAAAGAGGGCTTTGTGGCAGACACGCTTGATGACAATTAATACCTACTCTGTTTGTGGCCCGATGCAAGGAAATGTAAATGGGGAGGCATCGATTCGCAGCGGCCAGCCTGGCGTTTAAAGTTTCCTACGTGCTTTTTGGAAAGACTGAATGTGATGCCAACATTTAATTGGACTAAATGCGTCCAGACATTTCCCCTCTCATCCCCTGTCCCGGTCTGTTGGGAGTGAGCGTGCCGCTTCCAAACACAAACAAGTGTCAGAAAAGAGGAGAGGAGAGGAAACTGCGGAAGGGCACGAAGGGAGAGGGGAGGAAGCAGCCAGTCCTAACCCTGTCAATTGGCTCTACCGGTTTAATAAGGATTAATGTATTTTTCAGTCCTTTTATTACAACCCGAACATCCTTTTCTCCAAAAAGAACAGAAACATAAAGAGGGCCAGATAAAGCTTCTCCATGCTGACATTGCCATCCCGGCCAGAGTTACCTGTTGGAGGAAAGACTTAAAGGCTTCTGACTTAGACCAGGGTTGGATGGATGGATGAAAAGTACTTCCAAAAAGAAAGAAAGTACTTATAAATACATTTTATAAGAGAAATAGTAAGTACTTACAAATAAAGAAGTATTTTAAAAACAAAAGTACTTATAAATAAATGAAAGGAGGAGGAGGAGGAGGAAATCTACAAAGTAACTTCTGATAAATCAGTGACTGACAAAAGCTGTAAAACGCATCTCTGAATCAGCGTATTTCCAGATACTGCAGGTGTTTTGAGTTAGGTTTGATTCAGTCCACTGTGTTATACAGAAAGGAGCCCAGCTTCAAAGTTCACACCCAGATGTAAGCTCAAACAGTATCTGAGTGTCTTCAGGTGAGAGATTTTGAATCAAGCTTTTCCCTCTAATATTTCCCAGAGTTTTCAGTTGTGTTGACTCAGGGAAGCCCCTCGTAAAACTGCTCTGACCTCTTGCACTACCCTTTTGTGGGCATCCTGCTTCCCAATCCAGGAGATTTGCTCATGCTAATACCTCCACATATCTGCAGGGCACACTAAGGCAGAGGAGAAGTAAATCCAAAAAGCATCCGCTGCTCATGGCACGGTTCCTCAGCAAAATTGCCGGGAGGTTGCTTTCTCCGCAGCCGGAGCATGTTTATCTTTTTTTTCCAGGCAACATTAGCTTCCTCGCTGATGCTCCGTCTCTTCTTGTAGGAGGTGGAAGGTCTGAGAATCAAAGGTTTCTGAGACGAGCGTGCTGGATGAGGAGGGCGGTGGTGTAGGAGGACAGGAGTCTCTCGTGGGTGTGATATGAAGTCCAGGGTTGGAAACCAAATTTTTCCTCAGCTCTAGCGGCTCCTCCAGGCTGGTGACTTTTCTCCGGAGCTGGAGAGGACCACATGTAAAGCTGAAGAGCTTTGCGCGGGGACCGGCCAGCGTGCTGAGCGCCTGCCGGCGTATGAGATTCCTCTCCTCTCCCAAACCTGAGCCTGGGAAAAGGCAGGCAGTGCTGAGCATGGCAGGCTGCCGGCGGGGTTTATGTTGACGCATGGAAGGGGCGACCCTGGTGGGTGCTGGCGGCTGCCCGCGGCGGCAGGGTCTTGCCCCGACCCGGTGCTGGAAGGTGCCACTCGCTCCTTATCATCTCTCCATCATCTGCATGGGGCTTGCTCACTGGAGGCTCCTGCGGGCTGTCTCCCAGGCGTATTTCATGCCAGCAGGATTTCCTATGGATTTCCTTCTGTGGGATGGCTGCACCCTCCCTTCTGCACTTAGGAACAATACCGTTTTGAGTGCTTCAAGTTGCACCAGGCTAATGAGCCCGGTAATGCAATATTCCTCTCTCTCACATTTCGCCTTTGCCTGTTCGGGTGTTTGGCTGCCGTGGCAGCCCCGAGCTATCGCTGTTCTCGATTGCTAAACGTTTTGAGAGTGGGATGAGCCGGCGCACCTAGGCAAGCTAAAAATGCTGCAGAAGATTGGCAAGCGAGGGGTGCCGGGGAGTGGTGCCGGTGAGCTCACGGCTGGCACCGGCTTTTCCCCCTTGGCTCAGGGAAGTATTTTGCAAGTTGTCATCGCCTTTGGTGATTTCAGAGCGGGGTGCTCCCCCCTCTGAGTCAGAACGGGGCCGGTGCCGCAGCTGGCATCGCGTGTTAGGGAGCTGCACGCCGTGCCAGGTGAGGGTGAAACCTGGGACCACTTTGGGGAGCGAAATCACGCCCGTGAGCATCCTGCTGGCACCTCCGCTTTTGCAGGAGTTCACGACTCGGGTGAGGATTTCTCTGAATGAAGCAAGATGAAGTGAATGGGGACTTTAGGAAACCCACAGAGTTAGCTAGCTACAGCCATATTTTAAGTGAGGTGAAATTAATTCAAGGGTTTTACATCCAGAACATCTTAAAAACGTCCTCCATTTGGACCTATCTCCCTTTCTTCATTTTGAGAGTGGTGGTGAGGAGTTGCACAAGATGGGGGTTACATTCCAGCCAGCGATGGCTCTGTTTCAGCTGCAGGTAAGTAATCTGGCAGATAAAAGTTTGGGCGCCCTGGGGAGGGATGGCACCAGATTTTATATATATATATGGTCTATAGATATTCTAATTAATAACTCATCTTTGGAATAAGTCAAGCACTTTGGCTGCCTGCGATGGAATTTTTACAAGCAGGGTGCGGTGTATCTGTGAGATAAAATCCAAATACTCAAGAATGTTTAATTAAAGTGTGTGATGTACTCCCATAGAAGACTGGACCAAATGGTGAAAGAAAATATTCACATGCACAGAATAGCCTAGTAAGCACTTTCAAAAGTCATGACTATTATTCAGTTTTTTGACACAAAATATGCCAGGAATTTTCTTCAACATCACTCTTGACGTGAGGTAGATAAATCGGTTAGGAAAAGGGAAGAAAAGGAGTTGGAGGGGTTTTCCTTTTTTATCTAGGTAACCGGTACTAGCCAGAATTTGTTTTCCTCTTGGAAGATTAAGTTAATATTGACGATACAGTGAATGCTGCCTTGCTTTTCACTGTATCGCTTTGCAGTGAGATGATGGAGGTTGTGTATGGCTTGGGCGCTCCAATACAGAATTTCACCTGAGCCTGTGAACAGATGAATAGTCTGAACTCCCTCATTTTACAGGCAAAACACAATGATTTGTCTGCTGATTTACATAGTCGCAATGTTGTCTGTGCCAGGAGACTTGCTCACAGGAGTTGGCTGTGTCGCTTCTCGACAAGATCTCAAGTAGGCACTTTGGGTCCGATTTTCAAAGGCCTGGAGGCATACGTTGGGATGTTTAAATCCCCTTATGACTAACAAGCGTCAAACTCTTCTCTAAAGCAATTGCTGCCTCGGTATTTTTGTACATCACCATAATTAGGCACCAAGACACCTCTGAGCTATTTGTGCACCCTGGTAACACACGGAACGTGTTAGCGTTTGCTTCGCATGGATCAGTTGGTTTTGTTGCTTTTGGATAACGAGCTCAAGTAGTCCGGGTCCAGGTGCTGGCCACCACAGGTATCTGTCAGAGTCCTTTCATCTTCCCGACCCAAGAGCTATGAATACCTTTTGCAAACCCCTCGGGGAAGAGAAAGCCTTGTCGATCAAACCGCTGTAACTTCAGGGGGCAGCAGGCGGTCCAGGGAGCTGCAAATGCATTCAGGTTGGGGCTTGGTATTTTAACATCAGAGTCTCGGACAGCCCTTCTCACGCACCCGGCTTCACAAATAGTTAACGGCGTGAGGTAATAGGGTTGTGCAGTTACACAGAAGGCGAGATGGGAAGAAAAGAGGCATGAAGAGCTAAAGGAAAAGACTGGAAAGAGGTGTTCACCATTGATGACAGGAGGGAGACGAAGGGATAAGGAAGCTGAGAGGAAGGCTCTTCCAGACAGAGCGGGGCAGGTCCTTCGCAGCAACGCTCTGATGCTGCACGGCAAGCGTGAGCCCACGGTTAATTTTTAAGTACATAGTATGGGACTTCTCACACACCTGCAGCGCGTGCGTAAGTGCTTTTCTTGGTAGGGGTCCCCTAGTGCTGCGAGTTTGTTTTAAACAACATGGCTGCCACCATTGCTGGGTGAGTCAAGGGAACTGGAAGGAAAACAGTCCCTGGTGGGTCCAGCTCATGGCCATCTGACACCTGACCAAGGGGAGTGGATGTGGAAAAAATGGTGTTAGCTGCTTTCCCCTTCCCTCTCTGGGTCTGTCAGGGCAGAGAAGAGGGCATATTCTCGTTAGCAAGCAGTGATTCAACTTGTCATGCGACGGTGGACTTCCTCTCTGCTGCTCTTAAATTCTTTTTAGAAGACAGCGTCACCCTTTTATCCAGATGGAAATATAATCCTTTCTTATGGTGAGGATATAAAGACATTGGCAAGCACCTGTTAGCCAGGTTGCAATTAATAGCACAAAGCCACGCAACCATACAACAAACCAGACAGGGAGCCTACACTTTATAGCCTTGTTTTAGACAGCCGGTACTTCTTAAGAATAAATCTAAGCTGAATGGCTTTCTCACTTCTTGCATCTGTATAGTTAAAGCTAACCTCAAACTAGCAGACAGATAATCAAAACTGAGAAGTAGAATGATTTGGCAGGTGTTTTAAGGCTGCTATTGCTTCTATAAATCCAACAAATGGAAGAAAGCCCATTGAAAGCTTTTTATCGCGGTTTTTCATCGTTAGAAGATCATATTTTGGGAATGGGGGAGTTTCTCTTTTTTTGGTATTTCAGATGAAGTTGGTCCCACAGGGTAGGTCCACAACCACAGCTGTATAAGTAGCTTACGGCCTCCCTGAGAAGGGCCAAGTCCAGAAGGGAGCTGTTCTGGAAAGTGTGCTGCTGTCAGCCGGTGAAGATTTCATGACCCTGAGAATGTAACTTCAGCTGTGATTTACGAGCAGTCCTGGGGACAGGCCTCTGCTGTTCGGTGCAACAGCACTTTCCAAAAGAAAAACGAAATTTCCACCAGCCAGCGCTCGGGGGATGCGCTCTGCTCTCCTTTAAAAATGATACCTCGCCCACGCTCAGCCTGACGGACGCCACTGTACATATCCCGGCTGTTAGGATGCCGAGATATTTAATCTGGCTTTCCAGCCCGAAGGATTTAGCCCAACATCCTAGGTTTGTCTTCAGTTTGGACTCGCTGGCTGCCGGCAAAGCAGAAGTTAGTGGTGGCCTTGAGGGAGGAGGGGATGGAAAGTGTTCCTGCTCCTCCGCCGTTGCTGTCTCCATTCCCTCGGGAAAGGGGATGACGATATCAGCTCCCGGCTTTCCTCTTCCTTGGCCTCTCCCTGTTTCTTTTCTGCCTCGTCCTTTGTGACAAGGGAGTTGGTGGCATTGCTCTCTCTGCATGGGGTATCTTCTAGCTGTCTGCTGGTGGTGGTTGATAAGGCAAAGACCTTCTAGGTTAGACCTGGGAAGGAAGCAGAGGAATCATCGTTATCTCCACCGCTGCTCACGGAGCCATCCTTTCTGCGTCCCTTGTCGGGCTGGTTTTGGTGACCCGCAGCGCACGCACCCCGAGTGTCTAGAAACAATGGGACCAAAGTCTCTGCAAGACCAAGAAAGACACAACATAAATGTAGTAGGCTTTCTTTTACTCTTCATTTACTTTGTCCTCAGGTCTCGCGCTGCATCCTTTCAGTCGGTGAATTGTTTGCAGTGTGGACAGAGTTTTTTCTGCACATCGCCTGAAAGGGCAATTCATCATTATTTTGGAAGCGTACCTCAAAAACATGTATCACGGCTCTCCAGGGAGGAATCAGGACTCATCCTTGACTGTTTGAGTGCTATGCTTTTTTTGTCTTTTCCACCCCTTTTGCCCCCTGCTTAATACTGCATCACTCCTGCTAAAAGTCGCAGACAACACGTCTCTTGCTGTCTCCAGATTTTCTTTCTAAAAGTTGCCATTCCCCTTTACCACAAGCGGCCAGGTCTCAAGCAAGATAAGAAAAAATCCCCCTTGCTTTGTTTTTTCTACATAAAGTGCAAGTGTGTCTGTGGGCCTGGGGAGTATCTGTTAGTGGGTGGTGTTCAGTGAAGATGGAAACAAAAAAATTAATATAATCAGGAGTTGAAATAGGTGATTTCTTTGCAGCGGTGTGTTAGGAAAATACCTGCACGAGCTGCAGCAGCCCCGCAAAGGTGTTTGTGGTGCTGCTAGTGAGGCTGCTGCAAATGTGCTTACAAAGCTAAATGTTCCCAGTTCCTTCCTTTTTACTCTCTGTAAAGATCTGCTAGAGCTCAGGAGCCCGTAGTGTGATCTGTTTGCTCTTGTATTTCTTTTTTTAAAAAGTATTAGAAAGAAATGGTTCAGCTTAAGTGATACAAGAAGAGAAAAACAACAGCCAGTGAGATTCCTGAGGGTTTTGGCGCATTTGAAAGCTTAAAAAATGGTCATAATGTAAAAACAAAAATTGGCAATTGCTTAATTCATGCTCTAATAGATCTTTGTCTTTTGGGAACATTATTCGAATGCCTGAGCTATTCATGTTAAAAAATGGCCCCTGCATCTGCACAGTGGTTGCTCTCTCACAAGGACAATTGGTGGCGGTGGCAGTGGGGTTTTTTTCCCAGTAAATTTGTGGGGAACACCTAGAAGTGATGAGAGGCACAGAATCAGAAGGCTGCAGTTTTGCAGACCTCTCTGAGCTTCAGCAGCTCTTCTTCTGCCCTCCCAGCATCCAAGAAGGAGCTGCAGATGCTTTTGGTTAGCCAAAAGAGGCTACCAGTATTGCTACAAATGGGTACCTGCTTTTCTAAAGAAAAATACAACATGGGTAGACCTTTTGCTTGCCTCAAATTACCAGACTTCAGCTGCAAAAAAAAACCCAACACCAAACCACATTCAAAGCAGCTCCTGAAGTCAATCAGCTTAGCCTGTTTAATTCAAGTGTGTGCTTAGGAGTTTGCTGACCCTTAGTTTAGCTGTTTTTGAGAAAATAAGAGGCAAGATGCTGAGGACTGGGTTTAAAATGGCTTTACAGGGAGGTTCAGATGATACTGTGAGGCTGTGGTCTGGGCGTGAACCACAGTTGTTACTTGACTTAGTTTTGGTTGCAGTTGAGAAGACCTACACCAAAGCTACCAATCAGCAAATCTGCTCCAGACTTGTCAGATTATTGCACATTGACATGTGCCCAAAAGCTGAAATGAAACACGGTTGAAATTAAAATGCAGCTTTACCAAAAGCCAGATGCTTCATTATGAGCTGAGCTAACCTACCTGCCAAATACTGCTAACCTGCATGAGGCAGGTGATTAATTTTTTACAAGTCTGCTTTGGCAACTAGACATCTGTCCTCTATTCCTAAAAGTAATATCTCAGGGCAAATGATTTTTTTTTTCTCTTGGTACTCCAAATTACATAAAACATACATATCATGAAAATTATATTGTGTGCATTCTGTATGAAGATACACTGGGGGCCAGTATTTCAGATCACTTTCACACCAGTGTAACTCCATTGGAATAATTTCTGGTTTTATACTTTCTAATTTTATGTGTAAGAAGAGTAAAAAAATCACATCCGTAACATACCTTGTAATCTGGAATGTCAGTATATGTGGTTATAATATAGATTTTCCATTTTAATCAGTCATCGTTCCAACTAACAGGCTGAATCAGTGGAAAATATGGTGTCAAATTACTCAGTTGCTCTCTCGAAGTACGTTGCAGCTTTCATTATGAGCAGGGGTTTATCATTTCTTTCCTTGTGAAGAATAGCTTGAGATCTTCTTTGATGCATGCCATGAAAGGGAGATGATCCATTTCAGCATCTGCTATATACATACACATAAGTAAAATACATTGCATGCTGTCAGTGCAGGGAAATCAAATAAACTTTCTCCTCCCTCCACATGTTTAAGAAATAATTTAGCAGGAGTTGCATATTTTCACTGAAACAGTTGAAACACGCTAGTGATCAATTTACTTGCACATGGTAAAAATAATACAGGTTGCAGACAGATTTGTAATACAGTTTTTAAACACCTGTTTTTAATGTTTCAGTACCCAATAAAGCGGAGGAACTCCTGCTTTTGGTTTGCATGCAGACATTATGTACATTAGGATTTAAAAGTCTACTGCCTAGGTTTCAAATGCAGCCCTGTTCAGAGCAGTAAACAACACTTGCAGGCACAGCGTGGGTACGTTTTGGGGAGTTCCTCGGCACTTCAGTTACAGACACTGAAGTCCCCCTCGATGAGTTTGGCTCTTCGGGGCGCTGATAATATGGTGTTACTACCAAACGTGAATCCTGGCAAAAACCCATCGTCCTCACCAGGAAGGGAGCTCCTCCCTTGCCACTCGCAATCCTATTCCTGTAAAAACATTGCTGGTCCAGTTCTGTGTAATGTGAGGGAAAAAATGTAAAAGAGATCGAGCGAAGTGATCTTTCTACTACAGTGCAACAGAGCACTTAAGTACATCCTTAAATTTTCATAAAGTGGGTGTAAATGTTGAACAAGTGCTTAAGTCTTCTACCAAGCAAGGATACATTGATCAACTGGCAATTAATTGTGTCACTTATTGCCGCTCAGGTTACTCAGCTGCAAAATTTGGATTAAGACACTTTCACTGCCTTGCACGGGTGGGTGTTACAAGAGATTGGGTGTCACGTGTGAGCGTGTGGGGCTGCCAACTGCCCGAAAATAGCATGAGAAAGGGGAGCAAGTTGCAGCATCTCTGTTCGGTTCTTGCAGACCTCTTTGCTGCTTCTCAGGAGATCCATTAAGTTTTCTCTCTTAAAAATCTGGTGCACTTTGGGCATCGGTTGCAGGTTCCCCATGTGTTGCTGCTTCCTTCTGATGGTCTTCAGGTGAATGCTATTAACTGGAACCTCCTTTTCCTCTGCCTTCAGTCGCTTTGGTTTTGGGATCCTTTAGGATGGTTGCATCTTCTTCTTGTTCTGCCACCGTTATGCCTGCCCACATCTAATGGGGGTGAAGTCCCTGTGTTTCTGAAGCTTTTACTGGGTGTCTTGGCAGCAAGTCAGGCATAATGATGCTAGAGCCAAGCTTCCTATCACCGTCCAAAATCTTCTCATTGCTTTCCTTTGTCTTTGGGCAAACTGCACCTTTCTTCATGTCATTTCAGTCTGTCACCGAAGTCTGCTATATTTAGCTGATTCCTGTGCCTGCATCAAAATAGCAGTACCGGCGTACCATGCGTGTTCCGCGCAGGACACGGATGCCCATATTCGCCGTACGTAGTAAGCCGCGCGCTCCCATCCCCTCGGCTCTCTGCCCGTGAAAGGACAGCGGCTAGCGTTCGGGAAGCCCGCAGCGTATCGTGGCTGTGCAAATAGATAAATAGCGTGAAGGGAGTGGGTCGGAAGGGAGATCACGTTTCGTTGCTGGAGAGCTGCTCGGAGCCGAGCCGTGCGTGAAGCCCGGGCGCAGCTCAGGCGCAAAGGGTCAGCCCCGAGTTTTCATCCCCCTCTTCGGTCTTCTTCACCCGAGGCCGACGCTTGGTTTAGCGCCGCAAGGAGAGAGACCCCCGAGACGGTCGCGACGTGTCGGGATCGAGAAGCTCGAGGGGGGCGGAAGAGGGAACGCGAAGCGCCCGTTTCGGAGGAGAGAC
>NW_010972477.1:3218223-3305240 GCF_000737465.1 Haliaeetus leucocephalus | reverse complement strand
CGGCGGGCAGCACCGGGGCCGGCGGCGGGGGGCCGAGCTCCCGCCGCCATCCCTCCCCTTCGTTCCCCGCAGATCTTGGCCCGGCGCGTTGCTGTTATGATCGCTATGGAAATAATTTCAATGTGTTTTGTAGTTCTGAGATGCTGCGTCTTGCGTTGTTTGGCCAGAAAGCTGCTTGACTGGTTTTAGAGGGTGGCTGTACATGCATAAACACTGGCTGATTTTTTTCAGGGTGGAAAGTAGGAGATTCGCAGCATGGTTTTAATTAGAATCGCTCATTTAGTCTTTCACTGCAGTGTGTTCTTTAGTTGAAAGATAATTTAATTTTCTTTGTTTTGGAAGATTTTCGTGCTTGTCTGTGTGAAATGTCTTTATTTACTGTGCCTCATTGTGCTTTGTGCATAGCTTTGATTGTGAGGAGAGTCAAAACCAAAAACTTCCCTGGGCTGTATTATTTTCCACCTGCTGTGGCTTTTAATACGGTCTCACTGCTATATGTGTACTAAGTGCCTGCATTTCTAGGAGAAAAACACCAGAGAAAATTGGCAAAGCATGCAGGGTTAGATTTAGCCATAAAACTCTCATTGACTTGAAGAGGAATACCACGTCTGAAAGTTGTGAAGTGCTGAAGAAGTGTAACTGGTATGGGTCAGTTTGGTTTTTCGTCTTGGAGAAGTCCGCAGAAGGTAACACTTGTTGAAAAAAAAGGCGAAAATCAAAAAAATCCTGCTGCACTTTGTAGAACTCTGTATTAAGATTTTTTAACACCTCCTGTGCTACAGAGAGTATTTGGTCTGGTGGAAACACAATGCAGCAGACATATTTAGTGCTTGTCATCTCAGAATAAAAAAAAAAGCTATATAAAATATGTAAACCTCTCCCCATATATGCAGGAATTCATAAAATGGCTTGGCATGTGCAGCTTTTAAAAAAAAATAGAGGTGGCATTTATTCATCAATAATCCTTAATCCTGCAATAATTTTCCAAATGGCTTTCAAATTAATTTTCAACGACTTCTCTTGCAATGATGTTGTTTTCGTTATGTGGGCCTTATGTGTCATAGCTCTGATTCTGCAGTAATACAATATTCCTCAATATAGACTCAAATATTGTTACTGAATATAGGTTATAGAGTATTATTGACTACAAAATGGCAGACGGTTACAGAATTTTACATGAACTCCACCCATAGCTGCAAACATGAGCTGCCAGGGACAAACAAATTTAGACCGCAACTTGCAGACACATGTGCTAGCATCTAGGTACACAAGTAATCTCAAGCACATGTCCTGAACACATCAAAGCCTCATTTTCTAATCCCTCCCGGTTGTGAGGAAAACCTTAAAATATGTGAACTGACAGAGCCCCACTGCTGGCTGCAAGAGCCCTAGTTGAAATGGAGGCAGGTCGGAGAGGTTTTGCAAAGAGCAAGACGATGCAGGGGCAATGCTAGCGCTGGGCTATGGCTCTGCAGTTTTCCTAGTGTAAACGAAGCCCCTGAAACTCTCAGCCCAAATAGATTTTGCACGAGTAGTTGCTCTAATTGCAGGCCAGCGTTTACCTAGAAGCCTGGCCGTAATAGCAGATGTTTTTAGGAAAATCGTCTGATGAGTAAAACCATTCTTCTGTTGCTCCAGTCTCGAGGAAAATAACGTAAATAAAGAAAAATATGATGAAATTTGGCCTTTAGCCTCCTGTATCTCCGATTATTAGTGAATTCTCTTTTCCCTTTTTGTATTAGAAAGGTATGTAATACATGTTTGAATTCAAGATAAAAATGACCATCAGCGGGAATAGCGCTCGGGATTGTATTTTTATTACGATTTTAACACGCACTCCAGTTTTGAAACAACAGCAACAGCAAGGCCACCCAAAATGTACCTGACGCTGCTCCAGAATTTCCCATGTGCTCCAGAGCTGAGGTCGGGAGCACCGCTGGGACCGGGGAGCAGAGGGTTGCTGCGGTCTTTGCAGGCGAATGCGTTGCTCCTCGCTGCGTCTCTCCGCTGAGGGAGGGAGGGCTTATTAGCCCGCGACCACCCGCTGCCCGCCCTGCGTTACGGCTGACTCTTAGGTCTGGGGTACATCACCCCCCCAAAAATCAGGGTGGAGAAGCCGAAGTTACGCTGTGGTGGAGCTGCCTTTGACCTTTCCCTCTGGGATTGCAAAGGGCTGCACAGTCCCACCGTTCGGGTCGATGGGCTCGTACCCCTGCCGTGAAAAGCTGCGGGCAACCGCCCGAAACGCAGGACGGTGGGGGGCGAAGCCTCGTGCCCGTAGCGGGCTCCGCCGCTGCGGCGGGGGTCTTCTCGCAGCAGCCCTGCTCCGCGTCTCGTGGGGCGAAGCGCGCTGCGCCTTACTTGCGGCGCTGCCCTGGGTTCATGGGACACGCGTGCTTTGAAGCGCGTCCCGGGCGGGTTGCAGGGGCGACTCTACGCTTTGGGTTTATTTGGCTAACCGTAGATGTCTGCAACTGAGCTAATTGCCTTAGTTTCCCTCTGTAATCAGGGGAAGGCTTGTCGGTGTAGAGCTTAGGGAGCTATTAATTTTACTCTGGTGTGAACGTCTGAAGCAGCTCAGGTAAGTCACACCTTCAGAGTGCATGTCTCGTTTTGCTGGCTGTGAAGGCGGCCAAGGTGACTAGACCCTGTTGTTTTCCAGCCCGTATGTGTTAAAGGTAGGTGGCGTGAATCACCCGGCTTTTCCCTGTTTCTTTTTGACTTGATGCGTCGTGTATAATTATGTGTAACCGGGCCCAGCAGGCTTTAAGCTCTTACCGGTTCGCCAGGACCGCGGTTTGTTTCTTGGGTTGGATACCCAAGTAAGGCTTGAGCGCGGTGGGGAGGAGCGGTGCTTTTTAAGACTTCGGCGTTCCTATCTCTGGCTTGGGTCTTGGCCCATGCCAGAGCCTGGTGTTTGAAGTCAACAGGTCGGTATAGATGCTGTCTTGCTTTGGGTGTAAAAAACACAGATCCTGGTCACCAGTACGTATCGTACCTCCCTTTGAAGGAGAAAGCGGTACCCTCAGTGTCCTCCTCATGTCCCAGTCATGCACTGACACCCTGCTACACCGACTGCAGCAAGGTGTCGTCCATTTGCAGCAGCGGATAAGCAACTCTGTAAAGCTTTTATTGGCAAGTTCTGCCATTAATATTTGCAACATCTCATTTGGCTGTCTTACTAGCTTTAAACGGGGTTGTGGTATTAGCTTGTCGGTATTTGGATGAAATTCTAGTGCAACAGCTGTTGCTAAATAATGTTACTCAACATGACAATATTTAGAACCATCGATTGAAAATAGTCCATATATGTTGAGAAAGCTTATTTAAGAGTCTTTCATGCTGATTTTATATACTTGCTGTTGGAGATCACAGGCCTTTCAGTTCATTTTAGCCTTTGTGGCCTGTTGGGCAGAGCTACTCATGTTATGCTGTTGGTCAGAGTCTGGTCTGTTGCATCTTTTTTTTTTTTTTTTGGTAAAACAAGTGATAACAACCAACAGCATCATCATTGCTCTCAAACAACTCACAGTGTGGAATCCAGTCTCTCTGGATTTTTCACAGTTTAATCAGACTGTCTTGGAGGTCAAAACCTTGAAGCCGAGCTATAAGATAGACCTGACCTATTTTTATTCCTGCATTAAGATGCTTTCCGTGGAAGGCATGCTCTCAGATAAAACTGCAGCGTAATCGGAGCTGTAGGACCAGGTGGATCAAAGGTGGCTCGTGGAAGGAGAGTAGGACCAGAAGTGTGTAGTGACCTGGCAAAACACACTGCCCTTTTCTGCTCTGAGACAGGAGTCACAAATAGCATGCTTATGAATCTTGTGCATGTGATGACAGCACTTTTTGGGGGTTGAAACAACGGAAGCGGAACCTGTCTTGAGGAACGTACACGTGCAGACAGCACTTTTCTGACTCCGAAGAGCAAGGGGGTTGCATTGATCTGCTTTATTCCCTGAGGAACGTGGGTGTAAATCGCACGAGGACTGGAAACAGAGGGCTGGGAAGCGCTGCATTTTCTGTAGTGAAGAAGGGGTTACCGGGCCACATGGCAGAGTTACTGGCTTTTATTTTATAAGAAGGCTGAAGCACAAATTGATTAAACATAGAGCAGGCTGGAAATATGTAAAAACTTGTTATGAAATTTTCTCTGCTCTAATCGAGTCATGTATCTGTGATGAAGCAAAAACTATCTGGCAGAGCTGGAGACGGGAACTTGATCACCCTATGCCCAGCTCGCTGCTCCTTCAGCCACTAAGCCATCCTTGCTCTGTGCTTTTATAAAATGCCTTGAAATGCTTTCCTTCTTTTAATTCACTTCTACACTAAAAAAAAAAAATAAAATGGACAGAGGTACTGTGAAATTTGGAAGCTATCGGTATTCATGTGACTTGCAGAAGAAGCGAGGAGGTTTATTTCAGACCTTCAGACAGCCTCCCTTCCCACTCCCTCCTTTCCCCAAACACAGAGAGCAGTCAGGGCTTGACTCATGGACTGTCTGATTATAATAAGTCCCACTTGGGACATACAGCTATATAGCGTGCTAGTGCACTACGTGCTTTGTCTGCCTCTATCATTGAGTTTGCAGTTCCTGCTCTGCGCTGTGGCCTTTGACTCCGATGGCTAATTAAGTAGAAAGATGTCTTACATAAGAATTTTTTTGTCTTTTTAAAGGAGTTCTTGGCAAATCAGAGAAATTAAGAATTGGAAGCATATTTATAGTCATTTTCATGGCAACAGAACAGTAAGTCCAGTATTCGTATTATGAATACGGCTCAGTATTTATAGCTCTCCAAATATTTACAGAGATAAAGCCTTTAAACATAGCCCCAGCTTTCTGTCTTCAGCAGCAGTTTAAATAAATGTCATTTGGATAGGAGTTAAAATTTAGGGGGAAAGCAACCATTTCTGGTCTAATACTGTCTCACTGGTGTCTGTGAACCCTAGAGCTATTTTGCCTGGAACTGTGTTGCCCGTGTCCCGTGGGAGCCAGTGTTCATCTTGATGTGCAGGAAAAGCACCTCAGAAGCATGGACCCTTAAGCAGAGAACCCCCGGGGGTAGCTGGGCACCCCACGAATTTGCAGGGGTGGGAATTCATAGAATAGAATCATAGAATCATTTAGGTTGGAAAAGACCTTCGAGATCATCAAGTCCAACCATCACCCATGCCCACTGAACCATGTCCTGAAGTACCCCGTCCACTCGCTTTTTGAATACCTCCAGGGATGGTGACTCAACCACTTCCCTGGGCAGCCCATTCCAATGTTTGAAAACCCTCTCAGTAAAAAATTTTTCCAAATATCTAACCTAAATCTCCCTTGCATCAACTTGAGGCCGTTTCCTCTTGTCCTATTCAAAGGCACGCAGTTACTGCCAGCGAGCCACCGAGCGATAACGCGCCATTCGGGGCGCGGGGGGGGGGGGTTGTCCCGGGTTGGGAGAAGTCGCCGATGGATATCGGCGGTGGCACGGTGCCGTGGCTGGGATGGGCATCGTGCCCGTCCCGCTTGTGCCGACGGCACCTGACGCGCGCCACGGGATGCCGGGCCAGCCTGCGCTCTCGCCCGCGAATGGGAGCTCGCTGGATGCGAGCGATGCGTCAGCGGCATGACAAAAGGCAGCTTGGCGAGTATGAGCTTGCCTGGGGTATCTGCCTAAGAATATGTAATAAATTCCTGTCGTGGTGCTCCTGCGATTTTGGGGGTTTTTTTGTTTTATTTTTTAACTCTTACGTGGCCACGGGTGCGACTGTCCAAACGGAAAGCCGTGAATGATGCCGGGGGCCAATGTTTGAGTGGAAACGGCGTAGACTGAGTGGTTGGGTAGGTTCAGGGAGGGCACTGTTGCCTTGACTTCCCCGCCCCAGACCCGGATTTTTAATCCGCGGTTTCCAGAGCCCTTCGCTCTTGTTGTCCGCGTGCATTTACTTAATTGCGATTGGAAAGCTGCCCACTCTTTGGCTTCGTGGTGCTGAGGTTCCCACCCAGCCGCAAACGCCCGCAGGCCGCGAGGGCGGGGAGCCCCCGAAGGCCGCACATGGCGGCCGTGCTGCAGGACAAGCTGGCTGAGGGGAAGGTTGTCCTCCCGCCTGAGGGCCGGCAGCGGAGCCCCGCGGGGAAACACGGGGCTGTTTACGAAGAGGAAATTTCCTCCTCGAAGCGGACTGCCTGGCGTGGGGGCCACCTCCGTCCCTGCGCGGGGGGAACGACTCTCCCCGGCCTGGTCCTACGAGGAGGTTTTGGAAGCTCCCATGGGTGCCCTCATAGAGACGGGCCGGGGCGCGGAGAGGGCTGGCTGCCTCCGGTCGCCTGGAAGCGGGGCTGGGGAGCGTGATGAGGGGACAAGGATTTGGGGGAGGACGTCTCTGTGGTCTCCTGGTAGAAGATGGCGTGACAGCAGTAACGATTGCCCCATGTCCCAGTGAATAAGGTGCCCAGGACCTACAAATTTCGTTCTGTTAGTAACGCCATTCCTGATGGGCATCCCTCTTGTGAGTCTAACAGTTGTAGGAGGAGTGTGACTTGGTTTGGTTTCTAGGTACGTGTATTTTTGAGGAGTAAAATCCTTCCTAGAAATAGGGAGCAGCGTCTTGCGGCTGTTTAGACAAGGAGGTTTCATGGCTGTGCTGAGAGCCAGCAGCCACGAAGGCTGTTTTTCCCTGGATAGAGACCGAAATTACTTGTGAGCCAGTGACTGAGTGTGCAGCATCTCTATTGCATTAAGATTAATAATTCCTCACAGTGTATTTGCAGCTGGAAGTTTTATATAGATCTTTATTCATCATGATGTGAACAGCTGCTCTTTTGCTGCACTGTTGAATTAAAGTCCAAGTGGCAGCGCTAGAAAGTGCCACATAAAACACACTCCTGCTGTTTTCCATTCACTCCTTCTCCTGTCCAGCTCTCACCTGCTGCCCAGGCTTAGCCCTTTGCAGGAGCAAGCCATCTTATTTTTATTTGTGGACCAGCTCTGACTGTATTTGGATCTTAAAACAGAGTCTGAGTGAATCCAAGGAAAATTAGTTTTAGAAAGGAAAAATAAATCTTGAAAGTAGCAGAAAAAACTGTAGGAATTCCTGTTACATTTTTATTTGAAGTTAAGGGAAGGGCTAAGGGGTAGTGGCATGTATGTTAAGTCACACGGGGCATAAATGATACACTTTGTTTGGTTAACTGTGTCAGATAAAATTCAGCAGAAGCTATCACAGCCAGAGGGTCGCCTCAGCTCCTAAGAAGGTGTTTTCTTTTCTTTTTTTTCTTTATTCTGAAGTCTGTCTGCTCTGCTGTTTTGAATGAGACGTTCCTCTTTTTTTGGCTCGTGCTCTCGCCAGAGAACAGAGTATACAGGAGCATCCGAGTGGCCCAAGTTTAGCACCTCTATTTTGAATCCACACTGACAAGTGGTCTGGAGCTGAGCTTTGCACCTCATCCAAAAACTGGCACCCGCTATTGCATGCCTGGTTGCTGGCAAAGGGAAGAGGTACCTGGTCAGGGTGATGTGCCTCTCTCTGTCCTAGGCACGCTGTGGGCTGCAGCAGCCCACGTCCTTCAGGACCAGAGACCTAAAAAACACAAAGGGCACACGGGTGGTACGGCAGTGCCTGAAACACGTACGCCTGCAGACTGTGGTGCTGAAGGCGGAGAGAAACAGCCGGAAAGAGGCAGGGATGCCACGAGAACCCCAGTGAGGCGAGCGCCGCGGTGGTTTATTGGTGCCGAATCGACACTGCCAGGGCTGGTCCTCGCCCCGCGGGGTCCTGCGTCTCTCAGCTGGGGGCTGCCGGCCCTTGCCCAGAGCCCACTTTCAAGCATGGAGTACAGTTGCCTGCTGGTTCCCTGCCGCTGCCTTGGGGTGCCCGGTGGACCCTCTGATCTACAGGAGGGATGCCTGGCTTCCTTCTTGAGCAGAGAAGTCTGGGGTGGTTTGAGTCCTGCTTAGTCAATAAGCCGTCTCCCATGGGTGGGTTTAGATTAGATGGAAGGAAGAAGTTGTTCACTGTGAGGGTGGTGAGGCGCTGGAGCAGGTTGCCCAGAGAGGCTGTGGCTGCCCCATCCCTGGCAGTGTCCAATGCCAGGTTGGATGGGGCTTGGAGCAACCCAGTCTAGTGGAAGGTGTCCCTGCTCATGGCAGGGGGTTGGAACTAGATGATCTTCCAGGTCCCTTCCAACCCAAACCATTCTGTGATTCTTTGGCACTTGGCGTTAAGCCCTTTGGTTTTGGAGAGAAGGCCGAGTGGAGAGTCTCTACAATCTCCTGCCTCAGGGCACCTGAGGTGTGTTTTTTCTTTAAGCCTCCCCTAGCAAAGGAATTCGGAGCCAAAACGGGGCGAAATAGGTGGGGGGTATTTTGCGATGAGGAGGGCAGTCTTTTCAGGTCTTTTTTTTCCCCCAGAGCCATAGGTTGCTGGCTCTCTGAGCCTTCAGCAGCAGGTCCCCGGGCATTTTCAGCCCAGGGGCAGGGAGGCAGGGCAGTTCAGTGGCTGCCCAGGCGAAGGTCAGGCAGAATCTCTGCAGTGCACATGAGAATAGATGCCCAGGTCTCCTGACCTCGCCCTCGGTGCCTTCGCTTCACATGACAGTCATTGCCTGCAAGACCAACTTTTCCCTCTTCCCATTGAAACCCATGATGCAACAGCTTACGTCTTCCAGTGCTTCTACAGGGTAGCTAAAAGTAAATTCTTTTTCTTAAAAATCAAATTGATGACCCTCTTTTTATGCATGCTTGGTGCTCACTGCTAAAATGAATACCCAAAATATTTGCGCACTTTCTTTGTCGTTTAAACAATCTGACCTTCAATTTGGTTTTAAAAAATCGGGACACTGAGCGCTCCCTGATGTTATTTTTTTGAGGCTGTATATTAGGTACGCTTTTAAAACATGGCAATTTGTTTCATTTTTTCATTCATCATGTGCAGTTACTGTAACAAAAAAAAGGCCTACTGCTTGAGAAAGTTAGCAATAAAGCTATTTGGTGTGCAGCTCCCAAAGCTCTGGCTTAAAGAGACAAGCAGCAATTACTCTAAAAATTTCACTATTTTATAGATTTTATCCTGTTTGACCTGTTTGAAAGCATTGGAATGATGTTCCAAAACATTGATTGGAAAAAAAGGGGAAGATGCCCCCTTTCCCCAGACTGGCTGTTTAGTCTCACTAATGATTCTTTCCGAACTGACTCGGGGTATTCCTTGAACAGTTCTAGAAATGAAAGTGGGACAGATGGACGTGTAAGACATTGCTGGTAAGCTCTGCAGTTCCTGCTGCAAGCAGCGTGGCCATCGGTTACACGGTCGGATAAGAAAATGTAGATATTGTTCTTACTATTTTTAGAGGCACAAATGGGTGTATTTATTTGTTGTATTTGTTATGTACCAAACGTACAAAGGACAGGCACACACGTCTGTAGACCCATCATTGATATGGGCATTACCTTTGGATTGTTTTGGCACATCATTATAATTAAGGATGCAGCCCCTATTAGCCTGGAGAGTCTCAGGCAGAAACTGCTGACTAGTTTGGAGAGTGAATACTAAGTCCCTGGTTGTGCCCCACTTTGTTATTAGAGTGGGAGCTCTGCCCTGAATGCATTGGGGCTGGCTAAGCCCTAACTCTGCCACTACGGTCATTTAACATATTTACAGAGTCAGAGGCTGGAGGAATGCACCGCTGTAGGGTTTTTGCAGTCTTTTCCCAGAATTCCAATAAGTACACTTAAAAGCTATTGTGTAGTGTAGCTCCCTTTTTTCCTGACGGCGTGGGTGGGTGCAGAGGGTGTACCTGGCTGGTGTGTCCCGTCGGAACGGGACCTTCTTTTGGTGGCCTCCAGGAGCCTCTCCAGGCACAGAGGACTCTTTGTTATGACAGGTAGCTTTCTGAGCATTTCAACAGATGCTTTGGCATGCCAAAAGCATAAAGCACTTGGAAGGGAGCACGCAGAATATTTCAGCCGCGTTTCTTAAAATAAATGTCGTGGCTTAAGTAATAGAAGTTTTCCTCACAGACTCTAGAATAACCACCGATGCCGAAATAGCGTTTGAGTCGTTGGACGCGATGTTTGCAAAAATTCCTCAAAATCCGGTAACTGTAGCAAGGTTCGGGGAGATTTTGCTTTTTTTTTCTAATGCTCCTGTTAAAAGCACCTCACCTCCTCCTGCTCATCGTTTTTCAAGTCTGTTTAATTCTGATCGCCAGATTTCATAGATAGGCACCAGGCACGCGGTTGGAATCCAGGCAGGCTGGATATGCTCACGTCTGTGATAAACCTGAGGTTATCATTGCTGTAAGACTGAATCAGCTAGTACCTTGCAGTCGGATGTTGGCTGCAAGAGGTGAAACAGAACTGTTTCCCTCCTGCTTTTCTGGCCGCCGGAGGAAGACGCCTGGTGTTCAGCACTGCGGTGCCTGGATGCATGGAAAACATTCAGCCCCGATGCACGGTGCAGAGCGCGTCTCCCCGGGGAAAGGCTGGGATTTGCTTTGGCACCCTGCACCGAGATGAGCAGCAATCCACTGGTGAGAATCAAGACGTGTTGGTGGAAAGAGGGCATTGCGAAAGCGATGACGGAGAGGTGTAGGAATCCCAAGGGAAAGCTTGGTGCGGTGGAGCAGTCGCCCAACCGGTGCAGCCTTTCCCTCGCTCTTGCGTAAGATGATGTAAAGTGACAAAGAGCTTAACTGTGATCGGTCCTGTTCTGGTGTTAATTACCAGTGACTGCATCGCTTTTGATAGAATTAGAGGAGTGTGAAACAGGCCCACAATTAAGTCTGATTCTGATCTTAGCAACTTCAGACAATATAAATGCAAATATCGTTTGAGACCAGTTCAAATATTTTTAACAGTGTTGCTCAAAAAAAAAGAGCAGAGTAGTCAGTGGTCCGTCAGAACAAGAGAACACGACCCACTTTCATTTCAAAACCAAAACCACTGACCACAGAGGTCTTATCTGCCTACTTAAGTTTTGCCTGCATCTTGCCTTTGTACTAAACCAGGAGACTGCTGTATCGTCACCTTTATTTGGGAAGGAAAACTCATTGAAAAACATTGTGCACCTGATCCTTATTTGCAGCTAAGTCCTTTTACACTTTCACAGCAGGGAAAAGTACAGCTCTTTCCACTTGGATCTACGTATTGCCAAGTAAAGCATGCTCGGTAGGAAAGGCACGTCCTTTATTATGAATGCCATAGCCGAGAGCAGCCTTTGTCACCCATACTCAGCCACTGAGTTATTAAGAGAAGAGCTTCGGACTGTGTTACACAGAGAAAAAGATAAAAATAGGGTGTCTGACGCATGCATCCCATGTCGCACGCCAGGAAACAGAATCATTATACCACCGAGTACAGTATTCCAGAGCATGCGTGGAAAATATGCATGGATGTGAACACGCGAGATCTTTCCTCATCAAGAAAAATACTCATTCCCCCTTTTCCCCCATCCCATTTTAGATCTGTCTTGTTCGATATTCCCTTTACCTGTTGACAAATCTAACAGTCTAGAGTACCGCAGCTCTGCCTTCACTGCCACCACTCCCTTTGTCGACTTGCTGAACGATGGGACGGTAATACCGCTCTCCTATATCTTGAGGAAGCCACAGAATAGTCTCGCTGCGCCCAGCTGAGAGTAAGCAAAATCTTGCCCGTTCTCCAGACATCTGCAGCATGGTGAAAACTCCCAAAGCTCAACGCTGTCTGTCACAGAAATCGTGTGCTGGGTGCATAACTAAAATGAGTCATCCACAGTATGTGCCCCTTTAAATGTTAATCCTTGCATCGTTCTTTTATTGCTTCTGTTGGCATACACAATTATGTGACATAATATAAAAGTAAATAATGTGATGCAATGGGTAAAACTGAAAGGGAAATACGTATTGGAGATCAGATGCCTTCTACCGCAGAATATGACATAAAACTTACAGTGACGTGAGTGCGGATTTTGCCTGTTTTGAGGGCGGCAAAATCAACTGTGTAGTGATTACATTAGTCTTTCTGGATGTTTTTGACACTTCCCAGCTGTTGAAAACTTCTGTTCGTTCAGTGCTGTAACAACTACTTGTCTTCAGGTGCAGCAGTCAGGGAGTAAGTAACTGTGGGTAATGGATCCAAAGCAAAGCCCAGCACGGCTGTACAACAGGGCCTTTAAAAAAACCAAACATAAATCTAGTTTAAAGGTCACAGACCTTAAAAAACAATGCAAAATGTGCATCTGAGATCTTCTTATTTTCCAGCACGTGAACACTTTTTGGGGAAGGGCAGGTGTGCAAAGCTGAGAACTTTGGGTGTTTGATTGCATCCTAGTAGGAAGCCTGTGGGAAAAGCACAAGCTGAGACTCAGAAGTAGGTTACGAGATATGGCAGCAGCCGAGTTCAGATTTAAAGATAAAGTCTGAAATAGCAGAACCCAATGCAAGACCAACATTTTTTGACCCTTTTGCCCGGATTCAGTAAAACATATGGGTACCTCGGTGTGCGATTTTGCTTTTGCTGAATTGAGGTTTGAGTTACTCGCTAGTCTATTTTTACGTTTTAAGCGGCCTTGTAATTCTATATGTGTTTGTTTTAATTTTACACTCCCCATAAAAAGCACCGTCCATGACGAGTTGGAGAAGTGACCGCTGGTAACGCTTAGAAATTTAATCGGCCGGTGTGTCACACTGTCTTACTTTCCCCCCCTGCAAACTTGCGTGCCGCTCTCCATCAAAAATACCCCGCGATACCTTGCGTCTCCTCTGTCACCTTGGCTTTGCCGCTGAGGCTCTGGAGATGCCGAGGCGGGGTGAGATCAGCCCGGGCCGAATCCAGGTCACTCCACCAGCCCCGCTCGTGCGTGCCGGTGACGGTAGTGACCGTCCTGGGCTGCGAGGCGGGGAGGGACGGGGTGGTGACGAGGAGGACGGTGGCTTCTCCGTGGCTGCCGGCTGTGCCAGGGAGCCAGGCAGCTCAGGTTGCGCCTCTACCTGAGGGGTTTAAAGCCAGAAAACCCTCTTTTTGCAGCATAGCACTAACATCAGTGTCAGGGGTTGCGGGTGTTCTGCGTGGGGCTGAACGGAGACGCGCAGCCCGCGGCACCCTGCTGAAGGCAACGTGCAGGCTTGGCTCTGCTTTCCTCTCTCTGTCGTTTCGCCGATACCGCAGGTTTTCAAACTGCCGCTAATGTGTTTTCAATTTGACAACGCGGATAGAGACACCCCCCCCCCCCCATATCATATCACAACCCCCTGGCTCTGAGCTGCCTTCGCGTGGTGTCTCAGCAATGCGGAGCTGATAAAATACTGTAGCGCTGGGAATGAGCCTCCTTGTCCTGTCCCTGCGTCCGCCCAGCATCCACGCGCTTTAGGTAAGGACGTAAAAATCACTACGCTCCATCAAACAAATTAAAGCGCTTCTGTTTTCCTCTTGGCTCTTCTGACCAGAGTGTGGGGTGAAAAATCTGTAGTACACCCAATTAGTGATAGAAGATGTGTCTAGGCACAAGGTCCTTCCTTGCTCATGCATTGGTCACCGTGGTACCTGAAAAGTTGCCGTTTTGCATTCCTGTTGCCACCAGTGTGTTTGATAGCAGTGGGAAGGCTTCGTGCCTGTGTTTGCACTCACCAGAATTTTGCAGTGCTCAGGGAGCAAAAGTGACTCAAGATCTTTGTTCTTAATAGCATTCCTGCTGTCAGAAGGTAAAATACCCTGGAGAGATAGGTCTTATGTTATTATGAAGCCACAAATTACTTTTTAAGATTTAAGGAGAGTGAAAGCAAGCAAGCGAAACACAAATATCGACAACATTTGATACAGGTTTCACCGCTTGCTTTCAGCTTTATTTAGCTTTGAGCTCACAAGCACCATAAACTAAAATTGTTTCTCCTCTCAAAATCACAATCAGTAGTCTAATTTTGATCTATCGCATTTAGTGACGGTGGATAACTCGTGCCCAAACCCACCTGAACCATTCACAGAGGAAACCGAACCTACAACAAAGTGAGCAGGTTTGCTCTGTGATGGTGCATCTCGTGGGACAGCCCACCTTGCCCACGCTCCTCTCTCCTATAGTTGCTGCATCCTCCCTTCCCATGGGACGAGGCTTCACAGCTGACTACTGCAAAATAACTACTTCTGTGAGGCTCAATTCCCAGGGTTGGATGGCAGCGTAAAGCGGAGGTTGGAGCTCCTCTGGGGCCAGCACCCGTGGTCTCCTTCACACCAGCGTGTACCCAGAGGAGCTTCTTCAGGAGATGGTGGGGATGAGGTCAGGCTCTGCTCCTGCTCCGTCCCCAGCCAGTGGCAGAAATAACTTGTGTTGTCATCAGAGCGGTCACTGTAACATGGATGAGGTTCAAGTCAGGCCCAGTAGCTTCAATGAGATTTTTGTGCGATTATAACAAGAATTTGACACACATGGTGAGCTCCTAGTTGTGTATATGTGATCTGTCTCCACGCTGGCCCAGGAGGTATTTACCAGCATAAAAATCAGTTAATGAGGGGACGTGTCACGAGCAGCAGCCTGCTGCTGCACGAGGGATGACCCAGGAAGCTTGGGGATGGATGAGCTGTGTCCTTTCCACTCGCAAACCCCGGTGGTTTTGCCACGCTCAGTACTGGGAGGGAACATTGACTTCATTGTGGTTTTTGCCAAACACCACGGCAGAATTTATGCAAAGTTTTCTGTGGACGTAGCAGGAGCCCTCAAAAGCTCACCCCGTCTAAAGTGCCTCAGGTCCTTCAGGATAATGAGACATTTTCTGAGTGCACCTTTTTATTGTACCAATATTACGTTACAGGAAAAATGGAAGGGGGGAACTTAACACATAGCACCTGTCACAAGTTCTCTCCTTGAATTAGGCTCTCCTGCTTATAAAAATTTAATTGATTCCTAGCAGTTTATGTGCATGGTGCTCAGTGGGCGTTTTCTGTTCTCTTGCCAGCTACATGGTTACTTAGAAAGCGAGCCGCTCACGCTACAGCTGTTCATTGGGACTGCAGACGACCGCCTGCTGCGACCCCATGCTTTCTACCAGGTTCATCGAATCACCGGGAAGACCGTTTCCACCACCAGCCACGAAACAATACTTTCCAACACCAAAGTCCTGGAAATTCCACTTCTTCCAGAGAACAACATGAGAGCAATGTAAGACCCAGGCACCATATCTGACTCCTAGCAGTTTCCTCTTGGTTGCCTCACTTCATTTCTTCTGCGTTGGGTTTTGGTTTTATTTTTGTACACACTTTTCCTTCTCCTGTATTTTGGGGTTTTTAAGTATTCTCTGTAATAGTAGGTTTTCACAACTTTGCCAGGACAAATTGCCCCTAATCAGCTTAACAACAAAATGAACTTCACAAATATTTATGACAACCGATTGCTTTCATTCTAGAGTTTCAGCCAATGTGCTTATTTGCCATTTAAAATAAGTATCTCGGTTACCAAGCTGTAAATATCTCCTACCTCAGCTCCTGCATTTAGTTTCTAAATATGACACCTCTTGCTCCTATACGCACTAGCACAAGGAACAGGGCCTATTAAAATTTATCTTTGGATGTCAAAGGAAACTCGTAGAGAGCATTTCCAAGTACCCTAGTAGTTTTCTGAGATGAATAAAACCACTCTTATTTCTTACGTAATAAAAATCAGCATTTTTCATGGCATTTGTTTAGAAGCAAAGCTTCTAGAACTAAGAAGTAAAGGTGACAGCTTACAGATTGGAGTTATTAAACTGGGGTAAGTTTAGTCCTACGCAGAAAAGCAGGCATGGATGTCTTAGGATCTTTGAATTAGTAGGAGTCTGAGTGATAATTAAGTGCCCCATAGGTCCATTACACACAGTTAAATTTCATTATAGGATTGTATATAAAGGTTCAAATATCCCTCTGTGTATGTGACATACATGAGACCCTCCACATTATTTAATCCCATCCGCTCTGCCCGCCTCGTTCAAATGATCCTAGCCCTTGCAGGAGGCATCTGCCTTGGGAGGAATTTGTGTGTGCTTGCGTGCATGTACAACTCTTGGTGTGTGTAAAAATGTGAATGTATTCATGTTTATATATAGATGCATGCACCTTCGTGTGTATGTATGGGGAGACAGAAAGATAAGTAAGTAGACAGACAGAAAGCAAGGAAGAAATCGTGGCCCCGCCAAACCAGATACCATGGGAAAATCCCAGGGAGCTTACTAAAATCACAGTTTCACTTCTTGTTATTCAGACAGTTTGCTGTGCCTTAATAAAGTGAAAAATGGTATCAGACACCTGAAGTCCTTCCGCATGTAGTGGTTATTAGAAGCTGGTTTGCAGTGTCATGTACAACATGCCCCGGGGTGCCTCATGTAAATAGAAGAGCTAGAATGTGTTTAGCTGCATTGCCAGCTGGGCTTAGGGTGATCACTCAAGACCCGAGGACCTCTGTCACTGCATTGTGTTAAAAGTCACGACAAGCCTGCAAAATTATTGGCCCCTTTTGCTGTCATCGTAAGCTGGCACAACTCCATTGAGGTTATTGAAATTTCACCAATTTGTACCCACGCCATATTTATTTGGCCCTTTATTTTTCCAGTTGGAATCACATTTTTGGCCATCTAGGAACATGATTACCGTTTCAATCATCTTTCTCCCTAGAATAAAGGTGGTTACAGAGTTTGGGAGCCAAGCTGAATATTTTTGTGACATTCATGCCAGATCGTAGTAGAGCTCTCCCAAGAGCCACAAACAATGCTTTGGCATATATAAGCCTTACACGTCAGTAGTCTAAAACCTCATGTAGCACTAACAATGAATTGAAATTTGGAGCCAAGGACTTTTCTCACACATACTTTGTGTATTCAGGCCTTAATTCAGTGAAACACTGAAGCTCATCTGCACATTTAAACTTTTGCACATTTAGCTACTCCTATTGACTTCAGATTTTAATGTCCCAGACTTTACAAGCCTGAATTTCAATGCTTTGTCTCCTCTGAACTTTACTGGCTCTGAACTAATTGTCATTAAGTACTTTTTATTTATTTTACAAGTGTTGCTATAGGAGAGACAATATTGAGAAGCACGCTGTTTCTTCTGTACGTTATGGATCTTTGCGTAGAATGTTGATGTGGGGACAAATATTTCATAATTCTTACGGCTTCACCTGCTAATACGTGTTGTTGAGAAGCTTTAATACTTTCATTAGTTTCTTTGATCATACCAGCAAGGGCCTTTTTGTTATTCTGAAATCCATACTTTGGAAAAAATGCAGATCAAAACTGTGCTGCCATAGTTCTTGTTTGCAGTTTGCTTCAGAACAGAACTTCAAAGCTCTGGAGGGGGAATTAAACTCTTTGAATGCAAAATAAAATTAAACTATGCATATTCAGTGTAATAAAATGCGTGCCAGAGACCAGTACCCAGAAGAAATTGCCATGTAGGCTTTGTAGTTGTGGCCAAAGCGGAGGTATTTTTGCAGTGGGTTTCTGAGTGCATATGTTTATATATCTTTTGTTCTGGGAACTTCCTCTGTTGAAATTTGCTTTGACAAAAATTCTGACTTGTAAACTCATCCAGGAGAAAAGCAAAGTTAAAAAAAGGAGAGAGAGGTCAGAAACAGTAACAGTTCTATCTGATGAAAAGCATGTTTTTCCCTAATGTGGAGGGAGGACTCTGAGTTTAGTTTTTTTCATGCAGAGCTTCAGCTTGACACTCAGTTTGGGAGTATTTCCAACTCATTCAAATACAAACACCTTGACAGTAGAACTGACCCCAGGGAGAGCTGTGCTCATTAATAAGCATTTTCAGGACTTTGCCCTAGAATAAAAATCAAGTCAGATTTTTCTCCAAATTAGCTGTAACAAGTGCAATTGTAAGTAATACTGCATTCCAGGTTAGTAACACTTTGTGCATTACCATCTCATCCCATTGACTCTTCTGGTCTCGCTATTTTTTGGGGGCTTTGGTTAATCTGTAAGCACCATCATTTTAGAAAGTCTTTTAGACTTTCTTCCTCTGGGAACTGAAGTAACATCCTAAACTTGTGTGCTCAACAGCAGCTACTGTCTGTTACTACAGATAGCCCCTACTTAGCTACTTGTGGATGCCAGTACTAGCCTTAACAAAGTCTGCTGTGTTCAGCCTGGTCATTGCGTCATGCCTGACTCAGATTTTTAAGAAGGATGTACAGGAAAGAGGAGAGAGATCGCATGCTCCTGTCTTCCTGAAGTCTGCTTGAAATGAATTGCATTGCTCTGTGTTTCCTTTTGGATAGCATCGACTGTGCTGGGATATTAAAGCTCCGAAACTCTGACATCGAGCTGCGCAAGGGGGAGACGGACATCGGTCGGAAGAACACGCGTGTGCGGCTGGTGTTCAGGGTTCATATCCCGCAGGCCAATGGCAGGACCCTCTCCTTGCAAGTAGCCTCCAACCCCATCGAGTGCTGTAAGTAGGAGAAAACATCCTTCTCTTGCGGGGTATTGTGCCGTCCCACACGCAGTCTTTGTCCACCGACATGCTGTACGTTGGTTTTGCTTTACCTGTCCAGTTGGTGAACCTTAATCTGCTTTCCAAAAGCACATGGTTTATATTGAAGACAAAATACCCGCGTCTTAGAAAAAAATGTGTAGCTTTGTGCATTGATTTCAATAGGAAAGAACGCACTTAAAACAAGAGTGCACTTAAACTAACAGCTGACCTGGAAGGGACAAGACTTCTTTTTTTGGTGACTCCCTATCATACAGGTAACTGCTGTAGGAGTTTTGGAAAACAGCTACCATGTCCTGTTCACTCTCTGCCTCCCCATCATAAAGCAAAAAGCAGCAAACAAAACCCCAACCCCTTTGATGAGGAGCTAGCAGTATACTAGAACTGACACACTGGCACAAGCTGCCTGCAGCTTCAGAAAACCTCCAGAAACCAGGTTTCCGCACTGGGGTCTCTTTGATTGAAGAGACTGCTTTTTATCAGATACACTGGGACACCCTCCAAAGACATCTATATCATCCTTGCTCTGTAAGCCTTGTCATCCTCCCACACACAAAACAAAACCTGCTTGCTTTGCGTAGCTTTAAGACCGCAGCGTAAGTGGTGGAAATTGAATTTCAGTCTAACTCCCAATGCTAATTTGGTCATCTGGATGGAGTGAAACAGTTTTTTAAGGTTTTGTTGGATTCCACAAAGTGGATCTTTCTGATGCAGACAGGGTAGGGAGTAACTTAACATCTGGCGGGGATGTGGGGGGTGAGCTCTGGGGGTGGGGAGCAGAGGGGATGGGGAGGATGCCTTGACCATCCCTAGCTCCACGCGTACTGGAGGGTCTTGTTTGTGCTTGTGCCTGCATCTTTGCCGGGCTGGAATCCCACACAACATGTCTGGCAGGTCCTGGAGCGTGTCAGCATTTGATCTCTTGGAAGCGTAGTGCTTTTTCAGGGACCATTAACAGGGAGGCTGCAGCAAAGAGCATCCCTGCATTCCCTTTTGCAAAAGCAGTGGCATTGGTGACAGACTTTCAGACCAGTGCCAGCGCTCCATCCTTTCGCCTAGGGTAGTACCGCTGCCGCTCTGGTAGTCCAAGCCTGCAGGAGAGGCAGAAGTTGTAGGAAAGGGTAGTGCTGTTAGACCGACAGGGATAGCTTCTCTCCTCCACTGTCATTCATTTAAATAAACAAATGAGTGTTGGCAGTGGGAAGGGAGTTACATTAAGATAAGCCTATGTTATTTATGAAGAATAGCAGAGCCTTCTTACCTATAGCAGATAGACTGGCATAAAGCCCTGTCTTCTGTCCAGGACATGTATGAGATGAATAATTTTGCCTTTGTTTCTTATTCAAGGGCAAGTTCTAGGCTAACGCACAAAGCAAAAAATGTGAGGAGTCGTGGTTTCATCCTGCTTCTGTTGAAGCTGATGAGAGCTTTTCAGTTGCTATATAGCAGGATAAGGCACAATTTGAATACATCCTGAACTGGTCTGAGCAAAAGTGCCAGGCTCAGGAAGGCACTAAATATGAAGCCAATTGGATTTGTATCAGTGAACTGCAGTTTTGAGGGTTGTGTAATGAGCAAAAGCATGGTACGTGCCTCCTGAAAGGAGCGGAAAACAGGAGAAAAAATAAGTGCTAGTGTTATTTCCAGTGCAGAATGTGGAATAAGCTGGTGCCAGAAGCTTCCTGCATCTCTTAGTGCATGTGACACCAGGAGGAGCCGTGTAATCTGGATAGAATGTCACGTCATCCCTTGAAGCACAGCCATGCTTGCTCCGTGTCCCAGTTGGGGGGAATAAAATATGTGCCGCGAGAGTACCGGATTCCGTTTGCATGGATCCACGTGTGCTTTGGCACTCAGGTGCTGGTGGAAGTACGCTCTCTAAACTGTGAGCTTCTGCTGGATCGCGAGGCCCGTGGCTGCTGCTGCTGCTGCAGGACAGTTTGCAGAATTGGCAGTACAGTGTATAGTGACTGAAACACATTTTGGGCCTGGATGGTCATGTTGTCATGTGTGCCTTCTAAACACACGGCATATATGTTATAGATAACATGAGAGAGAATTATTTCAAATAAACAAATTTCAATAAAAATATACTTTGTGATACAGTACAGATCAGGCTGACTTTTAAAACAGCTTGTTCTTTGTGAGCCTTTTGAATCTGTACTGCGATGTTTGATAACCCTATTGTTTACGATCCAGGCGCTTGAAAACCAGCCGTGTTTCCTGCAAACTTTCTGACCTTTTTTTGTTTCTGTATCAAACTCAGCTTATCTTACGAGGGTAAGCATTAAGTTGCTTACTAATGTGGTATTTACTTATTTTTGTGTGTATGTGTGTGTTTGTGGTTGCTTTTTTTTTTTTTTTTATCTTTATAACTCTCCAGCTCAGAGATCTGCCCAAGAACTGCCTCTGGTGGAGAAGCAAAGTACTGACAGCTTTCCTGTTATTGGAGGGAAAAAAATGATACTGACTGGCCATAACTTTCTGCAAGACTCCAAAGTCATCTTTGTGGAGAAAGCACCAGGTATGTCTTTTCAATCTAGACTCCGGTCTGCCTTTTTTTCCCTGTTTCAAAATCTCTGCCAAACGATGAAAGCATAAATACGGTAATGACATTTTCTTCTGCACGTAATATGTTTTCCGTGTCACTGCGCAAAGCTGTGAAAGTGATCTGAGCCATGCCTAATGCTGAGGTTTCGCACTGTGGCAGGTGTCGTTACAGGTAGACAGTAGATATTGAAGGTCAGCGTTTGGCATTTGTTTTTGTAGCAAACCATGGCTGTACCGGGTAGGACCTGTGAAAAGTGTTCGAAGCCTCCAATGGCAAGTCCCTGTAAAACCTGCAAGATGGTGCATCTCGTTAAAACCTTTCTGTAATTTGTGGAAGAGGGAGCAGTGCTGCTGGTGGTATGTGTGCGCAGCCGTGTCTCCTTCTGGGGCAGTTGAGACCGGTGGCACTTACAAGCTGCTGGCGAGGAGGAGTTGCAGCGTTCATTTGAAGGACGTGTTTCTGGTTTACCTTGAGGGCTGGGGGAGAACTGAACACGACTGGCCCCCACAACTGGTGCTGCTTCTGCAGTGCATTGGTGGTGGGACTGGTCCTCCTGGGGAAGGGTCCCGAGCCAGGCTGAAGCAGGGCAAGCAGCGTGGGGTGGGAGCCGAGGCCAGAGCAGGAGGTCTCTGTGGGAGCGGTGGGTCACAGGGTGACAACGCACAACACGCGCGAATGCCCCTGCGGTAAAAGGCGGAGGGAGCGGAGCTGTGAGTCAAAGTCAGGCTCTGAAACGAGATCGTGAAGGCTAGTTTTGAGCCTTGTTTTGGAAAGGGTTTCCGTGGCGCTGGCACAAGCCATGGATTCCTCAGCTGCCGGCTGAAAACCCCCCTCCCTGAACTTTAAACAGTCTTGGGCGCTCCTCAGGCTGCCAGCGCTGGCTTTGATACTGCAGATGTTTAACCCTCCATGTCCATGGAGTTCCTGCGCCATTCTCCTGCCCGTTGCCCGTGCGGGCGGCATGGGAAGCCGGGCCACAGGAGGGGATGGCGAGGCGAGCGGGGGAGGCTCTGGAGGTGAAGAGCTGAGTCTTTGAGCTCAGCTGACCCAGGGGAAGAGCAGAAGAGTTCCCTGAAGTTCCCCGGCAGAGTCGTGGGTTGGTGAGGTTTAAGTCACCAAAAGCATGCGTGGGGTGGAGGTAATGCCCCAGCTCTTTGGCGAGAGCCGGTCTGTGCCGTTCCCGTGACCCCCCACGTTGCTGTTGGGCTGTGGCCGTGAGATGAGCAGAACACCCTTTCTGTTTGCTAAGAAAGTGGTATTGCAATTAAAAAAACCCGAACTCTGCTCTTTGTGTAGCATGAGGGAAGGGAAGAACGTGACTGTCTACTTTAAACTTCCTTTGCTGCACAGAAGTGGGTTAGTGTGACATGTCAGGAGCAAAGTCCTCGATCTGTCTCATTACAGCAAGAAAACCATGTTAAAGGGTGCTTTCCTTCATATTTATTTTCTCTCCTCTTCCTTCACTGAGTTGGACAAATTTTGAAGTATCACATCCCAAGGGATTATGATGGTGACACTACTCACCCACCAGCAGGTACCACAGTGTGGATTTGGACACCGTCTCCCTTATCATAAAGTACACTAAAAGCAAGATGTTCACTGTATAGCCTTAAGTTGCAGAAATGCAAACTGGGGCCAGCCTTGTATTTCTTAACCAGACAGATACCTCCCTCGAGCAAAAGGAATTTGAGGCTGCACAAAGACAGCATATAATAGAAAATAATTTATATGAGCAACATTTTTTCAACCATTGTGGGAGATGAAGGAGTGTACTGCTGCACACTGGGTGTGCTGATGAGGAGGAAAATGATCCAAAGGCCTTGCCTGTCACCCTGAAAAGCTCTTGGGGTGAACTCCTTGGGCGCATGGGTTGGCAGGATGGAGCAGTGCAGGGGTGTCTCTTCTACGTGGAAGCACCCCCGGAGATCCCCTGCGCTCTTCCCCCTGGCATGGAGTCAGGGGCAACGCTGCAGGAGCCAGTCAGTGAGCTGCTACCGTTGAAGAGTAATCAAGATCATTAAGTCAGTATTGAAGGATCTGATCTGAAACTGTCCTGCCTGGTTTTAGTAGTCTCACGGTAGATTTGTCGTGCCTGCAGGGCAGTACTGCCTGGTGGAGGTACACTGCAGGGGCCGAGCCTTTAAGGTCGAGAGCGTTCGGCACCTCCGGGAGCTGCAGTCATGTCACTACGAATGGCACCCAAAAAGCAAAGTTGCCGGCTGACCTGGGCTGAGCAATTTCTCGGGCTTCTGTCACAAGTCATGTGCTACGTTGCCGAACACAGCTCAATGCGTTGGAAGCAAACAAGCGCGATGCATCGTTGTCTTAGCGGCAGACTGCTCCGGCTCAATTTTGAGCAGTGGCTGTATTTAATGTCAAATGAACAAGCGTTACCAGCCTTCACTTTTGTAAATCAGCACGCGGTGTTTCTTTCCCTTTCAGCTCTTGCACGTCTGTGAAAGTAGGTCAAGAGAGGGAACACCAGCATAGTTTCTCTTTCTCTTAGCAAGCTGGTTATGAACTTTTGTGATTAGCTGGAGACATTCATTAGTTTTGCTGCTGTTACCGCTTTTGTTTTTGAATTCAAAATGTTAATCACGTTCCTAGTGGGTAGCAGCCAAACACAGCTATTACAAAGCAATAGATCACAGGAATCATTGCACTTATAAAGAGAACGTATCTTTTATATAAAATTTAAATACTATACTACATGAGTTCATGTCTTCAGTCCTCACTCGGGTAGAGTGCCCAAGCCGGGAGGCAGTCTCCAGGAGCTCATCTAATTCATGCTAGTCTGCATACTTAATTGGTTAATGCAAGGAGTTTGAGAACACTTTTTGTTTGCCCTTTTTTTTTCCCCCCTTCTGTCTGAATAATTTCTTTAAGTCTGCCGAGTGCATTGTGGTCCGCTGAATGTTTTTCCAAGCATGAGTCCCAAGCTCTCCGTCTTCAGGGCTAGCCCTCAGCTGTTGTAGTCTCTGGAGGAATGGCATTATCCTGGCCTCCTTGCGTGGGGAGTCTGTCTGAGCAGTGACTCATACAAGAGGGAATCCCTGAAGAATGATCAAATCAATCCTTCAGCTGGGGAGGCAGCCGCTTGGTGCTTTGAGCTTAACCCCTTAGTGGCTGCTTTTCAGCCGGAGAGCAGACGAAACAGAGCAAAACATACTTTGCAGCCCTGCGACTCTGCATGTCACAGAGGAGGAATGAGGTAGCTGAGGGATGAAGGAGCGTGGGAGGAGCACTGGGAGGACCTCCTCTGAAAGGAGAGCCCCTCACGGTGTGGTCCAGCGCCTAGGCAGAAGGCATCCCTTTGGCTAAATAATGTCTGTTCAGAAGTGGACTAAAAGTTGCTCAAGCCTTTTACAGTACCATAAAAAAGTTCTCATGTGTTGAAACGAGTCTTTATTTTACAGGATTTTGGTCAATGTTTTATTGCTTGCACATCAGACCATATTTTCCAGTGATGAACGATGGTATAAAACGACCGTCCAAGAAAGCTAGCGGTAGTAAAAATGTGAATGTTGAATGTGCTTTGAGAGGTTCACTCTTTTAAATTCAGAATTTCCTTAGGCTGGGGAGTCCCATAATGACTTTGTCTCTTACAAATTACACTAATAATTGTTTTTCTTATCTTCTTTCACTTTCTGTCTTTCTTTGTAGTCATGCTTTTCTCTTCCTGAGTTTCAAAAGGGTCTTGTGAGTCTGCGTGTCATGGTTGTCGGGTGCTACGTTTAGGATGTCCGATACCAGTCTGTTTTTCATCAGAAGAATTAGTACTTTCTAAAATATTAAAAAATCTGCAGCTTCTTACTGGCAAGGGCTCTTGATGTCTGTATGCTGGTATTTGCTGTGGAGGCAAGGTGTGCGTTTTAGTTACAAAAATAGATTAAATGAAGTTGATGTTTGTTAGCTGTGGGAGTTGGTGTTTGGCTGGAAGGGTCAAAATGTTTCCTGTCTAACACACACATCTGCAAGAGCAGGGATCGTGATCTGGAATTATAATAAAAGGCACTGATTTATTTACTTACCTTTTTAAAACTTTTTATTTCATTTCTAGATTATAAAGGTAGCAGGCAACAAAAATCTTGAGGGAAGTTCAGAAAATGCAGATGTGTTTGGAGAGTATGTTTTGAGGACTATATATCTGTCAGCCAGCTTTTTTTGCTAACGGCTTCTGCAAACACTGTGTATTTGTTTTGAAAGCTAGTTTTTTGAAGGTAACGTGAGTTACTGAACACAAAGCAGCACAAAAGCCTGACAGAAATGACCAGACTACTGGCTCCTAGTATATCAGATTATGATTAGTGATCTATAAAACTGAGTGCAGTGGAAAAATCCAAGTTTCTCTTCACTCAGCTCACAAAATGTTTCCTGTAACTGATGAGTGAAAGCTCACAGATGAGACACAAAGCTGATATCCCAGGCACCAAAGCACAGGAGAGTTGTGGGTACGTCTTCCTGGTACGCTTTAGGACGTTGTAGAGTTGCCCAGGATATTTCAGGATTTAGAAGGAGTCTTGCACTGAGATCTGAAAGAGTTAATCTACCCCAAAAATCACTCCTTGCTCAAAAGTTGCTCCTTGCTCCTGTAGATAGAATGGTTTTGGCACTGGAACTAGCTCAACTATTTCTGGACTTCATGGATTTGGCCAAGTCTAGACATACCTAAGAGATCAGGTTAAACTGACTGAAATCTTCATTATTAGCAAGTTGTGATCTATGGGAAGAAATGCATATTTGGTGTATTATTATTAATTATCATTCAGTTGAGTTTCCACTAGTTAAGTTAGAGCTCCAAACCCATTTCTTTGGTTTTGTGCTTAGTGACCAGAGCTCAAGGCAAGAGTTTTAAAGAGTGAAAAGGCAGAAATGTAACACCCAACTTCACTACAGGATTAGTTTCTCAAATAACACTGACTTTGAAATTCTGATTCTGGGCTGTTAATGTTGAGGGCCATTTTGTCCTGGTCAAATGCCCGTGTTTGAGCTTCCTGGTGGCAAATGCCCCTCCCTGAAGATGCATCACTCTCTTTGATGGATGTTAATAGAGTTCACAATTTGTAATGCTGTATCTCTGAGTAACTCCAGGCTTACTGACTTCAATGGTTTTGAACATGTTGTTAATTACTCAGCCTTTGCATCAACAGTGATCCTAGCACCTACACACTCTGTAACCTAATTGCATAATATCCTCAGCTATTGTACCCAAAGCCTTTGAAACTCAAGTTCCTGAAAGACAGAGAAATAAACAGCACCTAAGCAACATTTCCTGCAGGGATTTTTCTCTTTTTGAATATTTTCAAACAATTTCAGATATAGTTACTGCTTCAAACTGTTCATTCTGCTGTTGTTTTTATTTTATGAAATGGATTTTTCTGTCAAAACTCTTCCTCTTCCCTGCTGGAACAGGTTTTGCCCTTAGAACATGAAGGTGCTGACGTGGCATGGTAATAGTTGTACTAGAGCAGATGAAAGATAGCTGGGTGAAATCACCAAATTTATGTTTGGTGTATATGCCAAAGGAAATCACGCTTTACTGTAAGTATTTCTGTAAGATGGGAAAACTTACAGTTTGCCTCCTGTTAGACATGTGGTCAGGCTTGGTCAGCCGAGTGTTTGCACAAAGTAAATGCAATATGGAAAAGAAAGAAGCTGGATGAATTTAAGTGTCCACTCAAGCATTTCACAGGTTTTTTTTCCTCTCAAATTTCACTATCTCTGGCCAAGATTAGAATCAAATCAGTTGCTGCTTTAAGGTATGTCAGTCTAAGAAATTCAGTTCTGTTTCCCGTATGTTGTGTAAGCAAAAGTTACCTTGTTGTATGGCAGGTAAGTCAAGTGCAGTATTTTAGCTTCAGGAGGACTTACTAAAAGTTCTGGAAGATGATATGTTGGGGAAACATTTGAGTGGCATGTGGATGGAACGGATGCGTTGGGGAAGCACGTGGGCTTTTTGATTTGACTCAGCTACACTTTGGAGCTCAGGGTTTGGAGTCTGTTTTGACGTGATGTGATGATGTGATATGATGTGATGGGGAGACGGGTGACCTGAGTCTTGGCAGAGCTCCATTTGGTAAGAGATCTTACATTCTCAGAGATCTTTCCATTGCTCTTTCCATTGCCAGTAGCAGTCACAGTTTGGGGGGCAACTAGCCAAAAAGGGGTCAAGTTTCACACCGGTAATCATACTGTAGCTCACATAATAAATAAGCAAGTGACAAAACTCCCTTTCCCCCTCTAGTCAGACGGACAGATACTACATAATTTTGTCTTTATCTGTCTGTTTATCCAAGTTCAGGACACACGTTCCAATTGGCAGTGAGTGGTTGCACGCTGACTCATGCGCAGTGAGGTTAAAAATTCTGGAAACTAGATAAACTGGAAACTTCAAAGGCATACAAGTTGGGAGCACAGAGTTCATGTGAAGGTCACTTGAACCTATTTCCTAGAGATGTATTGATAGCTGAAGGGGTTTCTGGCCGCTGCCCAGAAATAAATATCCTTGGGCAAATAGTGTCATCAAATGGTGGAGTCATTTGATGGTGGAACCCTTTCACATGCACGCAGGAGCAGTGATGTAGCTTGTAGGAAATGTCAGCACGTTTCAGTTTTTCCTGGCTGTTTAGTCTAGGGAATGGCAAAGACGGAGCGGGACAGCAGCCATACACATGAGATGGTGTCAGCAGCAAGAAGCCTCATCCAGGGTGTTGCTCTCACAGTGAAGAACGAGTTCAATCAATCACAGATACTTACTGTGGACAACAGAGAAATAAGGAATAACCATATGGTGTCTAGTTAAAAGTCACTTGTCTGAGTAATCCTGTAAATTTTTAATTATAGAAACTGTGACTGCATGCTTGAAGTTTATTCTTTCATGTCTTTGCCAGACTAAGTGGCTTCAAGCAGCTGTATCTGTGCAATCAAGGCTTTGTCTCTGAACTTTTGTAACTAGCACAAGATTTCAGATAGTTTTTACTGTTGCTGTTCCAGTAGGACCCTCTGTCCAAACACACAGAAATTCACAGCCCTTACCAGAAAGCTGAGAGTCTATTGAAGCAATCAGTGCCTAAAGACAGTAGAGGGAAGAAGTGTGGTGGGCTGACCTGGGCTGGCTGCCAGGTACCCACCAAGCCGCTCTCTCACTCCCCCTCCTCGACAGGACAGCGAGGAGAAAATAAGAAGAAAAAGCTCATGGGTCAAGATAAAGACAGGGAGACTGCTTACCAGTTACCATCAGAGGCAAAACAGATTCCGCTTGGGCAAAATAATTTATTGCCAGTTAAAAATAGAGTAGGGTAGTGAGAAACAAAGGCAAAACTAAAAACCACCTTTACCCCCTCATCCCTTCCCAAGCTCAACTTCAGTCCTTCATTCCTGACTTGTACCTCCTCCCCCTGAGTGGCGCAGGGGGATGGGGAATGGGGGCTGCGGTCAGTCCACAACTGCCCCATCACTACTAAAACCTTGCCACATAAACCAATACAAGGGGATACCTCCAACGTACTTGGGTTTTGGAGGGATCGCCTACATCTTTTGCAAAAGCACAACTCATCATCATCTGTTGCTTCCCTGACATCATGAAGAGTTGGTTCATGTCTCAGGTGGGCATCACAGGAAAAGTGGGGAGACCTGAGGGAAGAGGAGCATGTTCCTTTCAGGTCTGTTGAGGGAGTAAGATTACACCTTCAAGAGCAATGTGGAAGAGAGTACAATGACATTTGAGAGGAACAGAGAGAGAAGACATTTTCAAGGAGTACCTTGTTGCAGGGAAGCTGATGTCAAGGCAGATAATCAGAGGTGAAGAGGACGGACCTCTAAGATTGAGCCCAACCTTCTTGGACAAGAGAAACAAGAAAAGGGACATGGCGAGGGACAAGGAGATGGAAAAAATAAAAATGCCATTCAAAAGCTTACTGTTTATACTCTGCTAAAAAGTCATGAGGAGTTACCATAATGGGATGTCTCTGGAAGATGAGAAATTGTGGCCATATAGATAGAATGAAAAGTTTGTGTCTAAAAAACTAATCAAGAAGGAAGAATTGAAAGCATTTGAATCAAACTTACATCTTAAGATGAGAAAGAAGCAGGTGGTGGTGTTGGCATCAAGCACAGAAGTAGAGGAAAAGAATTGTTCATGGAAGGAAAATTTGGAACTTGGTTTAAACTGACTGTGAGGTTTGTTACTCCAATAGTCTGAGAAAATATGAGACAGATTAGACTGAAGAAGATGGACCAGGAATATTTTACTCAGTTTCAGCTGCGAAGTCACAGGTTTAGCCTACTAGAGTTTCCCAGAGGAGAGTAAAATTGTGAAGACAAGGAGATGACACGAATGTAACCAAAGACAGAGTGAAGTATTGTCGTGACTGCTGGTGGGTGGCTGTGCTGGGTGTGCTTGGTTCGACCCGCCTGCTCTAGAGAGGTTTTGCAGGGATGTCAAGCTCCAGCTTTACTTGGAAGTTGAGTGTCTTACACCTAGAATTATTGAGTTATTAAATAAAACCCTCAGACCAACAATAATTTGCATAGGGGGAGGTGCCAGAGAGCACAAATTGCGTAACCAGCTTCCATTCTGCCGAAAATAGGATCTAGCAGGTCATTCCAATGGTTTTGGCTCAAAATGAACCCTGATCAGTCAGTTGTCAGCACAGTGCCTCCTTTTAATTACCTGGACTAAAATTACAGTTCATTTGCAAACACTTGAACTCAGAATAATTAAGTCTGTTAGACATACTGTGGTAAAAGCAGCTAAAACGGCTCACCGTTTACGCAAAGTGAGTCCCTCAGCTTTTGGCTTGCCCAGCTGAGCAACCAGAGAGGAAGCGCATGTCTGGCACAGATGCCAAAGTACTGTAAGATACAGTTTGTACTGGATTTTATCACCTGGTGGCTGCCTGGCTTTTTTATTGTTAATTTAAGGTAAAAAAGAGGGCAAAAGTAACTTGAGAGCATCGTATGCATGACAGACACACCTAAGTCTACGTAATATTCAGCTCAATACTGCAAAAATGTATAGCTGAAGGAATGGACAAAATCCCTATGCTGCAAAAATGCTTATGAGGACACACAAACAAATATAGCAGCTTTGATGTGGAAATACAAGTAGGTCAGTTATGCGTGAACCCTGCTGCGCATGGACTGATGCGTGCCAGAAGACATGCCAGGGACGGGGAACAAAGCTATGGGGGAAGTCTCTGTAGCAGGACGGTAGGCTGTGAGGGGGGCAGAAGAACAGCTGGGGGTCTTCCTGGCAAGGAAGAGGGAAATGAAGTAGGTGAAAATCAGACCAGCCATGTGGTCTCATAGCAAAAGTAGTGGAAGAACAAAGGGGATATCAAGGTGACTGGAGAGGCAGACGGGGCGGTCGAAAGAAAGGTCCTGGCCACTTATGTTGTGGATAGTTATTCTCTGCTCCCTCTGCATTTCTGAATGTTTTCTTGCTGTCCTCCTGCCCCATCTTCCTCCTCCATCCCATGGCAGCCTGCTTGGCTGGTGTTGGTTCATCCTTAGAGCCTGTCTCTTGTAAATGTCTTTAAAACGTACACCGGTGTGCAAACACAAGGATAGACCCCCACCCACCCACAGGTTACTGAGCTCGCTGGTGTCCAGCTGGGGAAATGCTGTTCACAGCAAGACACCTGCAAGACCAGCCTAGAAAAGTGCCCCGGCTCCTTGTGGCATCCCCAGATCCGCAAGGCTGCTGCCTCTGGAGCAAAATCTGGCACTGGTACACCCATGCCAATGCACATCCAGCGGCAGGTGAGACAGTGCCAGTGGGTCGTGCCCAGGACTGGCGTGGTGAGTGTTCTCCAAGCCACAGAGCCGCCTCGTTGCCAGCCCAGGCACCGATGTGGCCCAGCCTGCCCTTTGCCTGGAAGCTGATAGCATCTCTGCACAAAACTGGGTGACTCTTTGAATGACAAGACTTTGCCTCAGTCTTCATCCTCTTCTCTGGCTGGAAACCCATCCTTTCGTTCCTGACGTGTTCACAGATCAGTCTTCTCAGCACCGTGAGTGTACTTCCCAAGGAAAAGGGGTTGGGGTGCAAATTGAAAACTTGCAAATCCTTCACTCCTAAGGGATTTGAATATGCATAAACAGGGCCGAATAGGAAGGTAGACAACCTTTGCAGAGCACTTCAAAATTACGCTGTATAATCATTCTGCATTGCATCTGTGCACTGCCTGTTGTCGACATGTTAAAGTAATCTGGGATGTAATATAGGCATTATTGTTTAGGGTAATCCCACAATACATTAATCAAGTAGTGGATTCCTTTGAGAGGGTAGAGCTAGTCTCACCATCTTACTCGCAATATATGAATGTAAATAGAGATTTACAGCCCAGCCAGTGCAGTCAAACTCTGTTGAGCCGCAGGCTGGAAGAGTGTAAAATGTACACCGTGTACAGGCAGTGAAATCCTAGATAACATCTATTCTTCTCGTATCTCAAGTGAACCCAGGACTACTAAAGAATATAGACTGTTTTAACCTCCTGTAGTAAAGTGAAATCACTTAAATATATCTGAACGCTCCCATTATGCCCGTTTCATAGAGGCAAGGTTTAAGTGGTTGCCAGATGTTATACCCTCCTGAGTTTCCAGGCTTGGGGTTTTTTTGGTACTGTATATTCTTTCCCCTTTCTGCCATCCATCGGTCTGTAATGAAGGTTGCGCTGGTGGTTTGACTGTTGTGAGCTTGCAGACCCCTGGCACTACACTCACAGTTCCCTGGGGTACGAAGGTAAACCCAGCCCTGGAAACCCTGGGGGATCTGTCCTGACGGGCAGCAAGGTGGGGAAGACGGTAGAAAAATTTCTTTGGAAAGTCTTCACAGCTCTTTGTGTTACTCTTCCACGAAGAAAATCCATATGTCGTGGTCTGCTCGGCTTTATGTGTGAATAAGTAATGCTGCTAGATTTACACAGCTACTTTTTAGCGCTGCTTCTGTGTTAAAACAGGCCTCTACAGTGCCTTTTTATGTGGAAATCTTGTAGCTGGGTGTGGTGGGGAAGCCGTTCAGTGACTCATACTGCAGGGAATTCCCTGATGAATTAGAGTATTTTTACTTCTGGACTTGTGCGCAGTTTCCTTTAACGCTGCAGCGAGCGGCTGATAAGAGCAGACTACAAAGGCCCATTCACCCTTCAGCCGCCGCCTGTTAAAACGGGGTGTTTATGCTTTGCAAAGCTGAAAATCCACCCCGCATCACCCTGGTAGGTTCGCAGTATTTTCATCATTAGCAATCCCAGGTGCTCCGAGTGTCACAGCGCCGAAACTAAAAAAAAAAACAAAAAACAAACAAACAAACAAAAAAAAGGCTGAAGTGGCTGGTGGCGAAGTCCACCCGAAGCAGGGTTGGTTATAAATAACAGCGACCGGTCTGTAAATGTCAGGCTTCCTGACAAAACCCGGTGTCTTCAGCTGGCGACGGCGCTGATGGCCACCTGTCAGTGCAAGCGCCGAGCCCGGGGAGCCTGTGCCAAACGGGGGGTTTCTCGCTCCCCCGGCACTGCCGGGCTCCGGCGTTGCCTCTTCGGAGGAGGAGGAGGAGGAGGGATTCGAGGGTCCTTCTTCCAGCCCTTGGCACGGGTCCCCAGGTGAAGCCTTGGCTTTGACGGGTCAACTGCTGCTGCTGGCACCAGGGGAACAGGGCGCTCCGCCAGGGACTCCGCAGGGCTTTTGCCTGCGGTTCCGTGCGCGGATGTTTTGTTTTTATTTCCCTTTTGTTAAAAAAAAAAAACAACCAAACGCAAAATAAAACAAACCCAATATAATACCTTGACACAACTTTTTAGCTATATAAAGAGATGTCTTTCTGTTCGAAATATTGCGCTATACATCTTAAAAACGCCAAAACAAAGCCAGGCATTTGGTTCGGAGAAGACACTTCTTATTACTTGGTAAAAGTAAATAGCGAAATGAAAGGGAATGAAATAAGACCTTTGGAAAAGCCTTTTTCTCCCTTTTCCTCCCTGCCTCCTCCTCTCCTTCCTCTGCTGCCTCCGTCTCCCCCCGTCCCCGTATAACAACTGCCCATTTGGGTACGGTAATTCCAGAGAGTAAACTTTAACGGGAATGCCTGAAATGTGTCTGCTTCAGCTTTGTGTTATGTCTGTAATTTGAATTATTTGCATTTTGGAAAGGTATAAATTGCTCTGGTGTACTTTGGTTGGCCGGCGGCCAGGAGGGAGTTGCCTCGGGCCCCGAACCAGGCGGGCTGCTGCAGATGTGGCAGGCGTACAATGGAAACTTTTGTGGTCGAGCAGCCCTCGCTCCTCCAGCACACGCTGACGGGAGGCGGCATCCCGCCTGCTCGCCAAGGTCCCCGGCGTACGGGCACTGGCGGCAAAACCGTTTTCTCCGGCGTAGGCAGATTGTCTTGATGCTTCGGGCTCCCACAAACTGTTCTGCAGACATTATTCCTTTCTCTCTCTCTCTCTTTTTTTTAATTTCAGCTGAACTGTATAAACCTGCAAAACATGTTTACTGTAAGAGGTTGACGTAGTGGTCTAAGGTTTCCCTCCTGGAGCTGGTCCCAGTCCGTGGGCGTTGAGATTTCCCTCTTGGTTCACCAGACGTAATATGAGGAATTGTCTTTTTTTTTTTTTTTTTTTTCAGTCTCTTGCTTCATAACAACTTTTCCTCCCTGTGTTTTTGTTAAACGAAATGTCACTAGCTGTTAATGAGTTGTCTATTCCCTACTTTTTCCCTCTCTTCCCTTTCCCCTCAGTCGCTGAGCAGCAATGGTCTGGACAGTCTCAAGGGAATTTCTTGGAGCGAAACCCGTATTGTTCTTATTAGCTTCCAAAGACGAGCCACGGCTCTGGATTTTTATTTTCCTAATAGTTTAGATTACAGCATTTAAAATATTTCTGAACAAACTCTCTTTGTCATCATAAAAATTTCAAAAGCGCATAAAGGCAGTGCCGCATGAAGTAATTGAAAGATTAGCTAGAGATGAAGTCGTTTTGAATTTTACTGAAGTATCGGCAGGAAATAAAAAACAGAAACCTGAATCAGATAATTCGTCTTGCAAAGCAGAAATTAAACATAGCAAAAAACCTGAACTTCTGGTAATCCATTTACAAAGGCAAATTGAACACATGTTAACTACTAGTCTGGATGTCTGTAGATTTAAAAAAAAACCCAACAAAATGCCAACAAACCCCTTACAAAGCAGAAGTTCCTAGACTTTGCAAAACGTGTGATAGTGTCAGTGTTGTGTTACTTTAACAACTGATTGAGTTAATTGGGGGGGACACGAAAGGCTGCGGGGGCTCTATGGGGAGGGGGTGGGAGATAAAGGAGGCTGCTCCCAGATGAGGGATGTGTCCTGGCTTGCTGAATTTGGTCAGGTTTTTTCTACTGACAGCTCGGGGGAAGCATCTGTTGGATAAATTGTGAAGTGATCGCCAGTCCTCCCGAGAAGTCTGCTTCAATTCTGGCGCTCTCAAAAGGCATCGTTAAGGAGACTCGAGCACGGTCTGGCTGCTCCTTCTCTCCCCCCAGCCAAACGTGGCAGTACCAATTAAAGGGATTCCTTTTCCAGCATCACAATTTAAAATGTAGGAAGAAACTAAGGGTAGATCTGCTAATTGTTTCCTACAGAAAGACCTGCCAAATCCACTCTGCTATTTATGCTGCAGCTTTCACGTTGCACTTCTTCCCATACGTTAAAAAGAAAGGGGTTTTGGACGTTAAAACAATCGCCGGGGCTAGTCCCTCAGCAGCATTCCTTTCACAGTAGGACAGCTGTACACAAAAATATTATTTACAGACATTTGTAATAAATCAGGCCGTTCTAAATGCGTCACCTCCATCCTGGCCATGAAAGCGAAGAGAGAAGAAAAAGTGCATTCACTCTTTTACCTTGCCGAGAGCTGTTTTTCTAAGGCAGGCCCACGTCTATGTGATGAAGTTCAAAATAACTAATATTTGCATTTGCATGTCCCGATGCTGCAATAAATATACAAAAGAGATGACATAAAGTCTCATTTTCCCTTTCCTTCCAGTGACATCTGACAATGGTGGGACTCATGAAGCTGCATGTGTCCCCGCTGCCCAACTTAGACGGCAGTCTGCTTGTGGCCTTCCGTACACATTTGTGTTTTTCTAGGCCTGCAGAATGGAAGCCTTACGTTTTGTATTATTTTTCTAATATCTTTGCTGTTGAGTTTTGAAGCCACAAGGAAGAAAAAAAAAACCCTGTTATTGACCAGTGACTTCTGTATCAGTGAGGCGCAGGAAAAATGACCTGACAAAACCAATTTCTTCCAAAAGACAGGTCCCCAGAAAAAGTGATAGCAGTGGCTTAAATCTATGTTTGCTTGAAAACAGAAATACAGTAAACTAGGAGGACCCAACACACCACTAGAAGCAGCTCCAGAAAACTGTAGGTAGGACCACTGTAGCTGAGCTAAACCAACTTTAAAATGGAGTCAAAAGCTGTGTTTCCCAGCCTATGGCCTTGCCTTTTGATCCAAGCAGCAGAATTATGACAAGCCAGACTAGGAGAATACTAAAATGAAATACTACATGGCTGAGGAGCTTCCTTAATACTGCTTGGTTTGTTTTATTTAATATTAATGTTGAATATGACTTACTGCATACGTAGTGATCAAAAGGCCTCACAGGTAGCAGTATTTTTGTCTGAAAGTTTGGTAAGCTAAGGTGTAGAACAGTTGCATATTTTGTCCAAGCTAGTGGCGGAATAAACTCCCGGTGGCTTTCCCCCATCGCAGTATCATGCGCTCTGGATTGTGGTTCCCCCTTCAAAAAAGCTAAGTGGACCCCTGCCATGGGTTACCCGCGTGGCCTCCTGGTTGGGCAACGCTTGGGCAATGCGTTTTGAGAGCTGGTTTTCATATATGCAGTGCCCCTTCAAAGAGATTTTTTTGCAAAAGTCATTCTTTTGTAGGCTTGGGAGAGGAAAAAAGGACGGAACTAGATGTCTTTTTCTTTTGTCTTTTAGATGGTCACCATGTGTGGGAAATGGAAGCCAAAACCGACAAAGAAATGTGCAAGCCAGTAAGTCTGCCTTAAATATTTTAACATCAAGATGAAAAATATATATTGCCTTCTCCAGCACTGTTACTAAAGAGGGATTTCCAAGACTTTGGCACCGTGTCTCCCCACTGCAACAGAACAAGTACTTAGGCCTCCCCTCCTGGAAATCTTCCTTTAATGGGAGCATGGGGTAAAAAGCCTTTGTTGGAAGCTATCCCGAAAGTAGGAGAGGCCATTTGGAAAATATTTTTTCATTGTCCAGGACAGGCCAGCCCCGTCTGCTCATCTTCTGTCTTGCCGGGTCAGTTCTTCCCTCTGCTCCCAAAGCAATTTCTGATCATTTTCCTTGGCTTTCGTCTACCTTCAGCAGAAGAAATGTGAGTCCCCTCACAGGAGATCAGCCCCAGGGTCGGAGAAGCGTGGCTCCCTCAGCCATGACTATAAGCGGCAAATATGGCCACTATTCCACCTCTGCAGGAATATGCAACAGTTTGTTAGCTGCAAACCTGCTGGAGACATGCAGGCAAACAATTTAAAGACCTCAGCTGAAAGCAGGCCAAATGCTAAGACGAGCATTCCCTTTTATTCTTTCAAAAAGTGCCAAGGGAGGTTTTGATGGTCATAGCAGATTTCACTGTGCGTTTGTGTAAGCTGATGCCCTAGCAGCTAAGTCGTTCCTTAGCCCCGTGCTGGAGCATTTGGTTTCTGACAGTGGAAGATCATCTACATGCTCTCCGGCCCTTCTTCCTGTAGCACTAGATGTTCTTGCAGCATCTCCCATCCACAGAAATTAGCATGCTTAAACCCTCCTGAGTGAAAAACATTTGACTCTGGAAAACTGAAGTATTTGAATAATCATATGCCTGTCCTAATTCTCCTTTCAAAGGAAGTTGTGTTAGGGTGAGATATACTGGGGATGACCTGCCAGCCAAGCGGTTGTGCTTTCTCCTGCTGAGTTAGAGACTACGATTTGATTGTGGTCCCAAGATTCTTGTCAGAGGCAGGAGGGATAGAGCCTTGTGGTATCGTATTTGCTGTCCAAAGGGAAGAGGTGAAGGCTAGCGATTGTGTAAAGACCTGAGCCGTGCTAAAATCTTATTTCCCTACTTCTGGAGTCCTTGGCATGGACACTGGGGGTGGCCACAGGCCATCCCTGCCCACAAAGCCCACCAGTTCCCCTGCAGAGAACATGTTCCTCCTTGCGAGCCCAAGTGCCTCCTCCTCGGGGTTAACATGTGAATGCCATTGTACAGCTCGACTGCCTTTGTCATGCCTTGACTTTCTGATTTGTTGCTTTTGCAGAATTCGTTGGTGGTTGAGATACCACCTTTCCGCAATCAGAGAATTACCAGCCCTGTTCAGGTCAACTTCTATGTCTGCAACGGAAAGAGAAAGAGAAGCCAGTACCAGCTTTTCACCTATCTTCCTGCTAATGGTAACAAAATATATTCCTTATCTCTGCTAGTAAAAATGAGAGATAATGATGATTACTTAGAAAGATACATGGCTCTGATAATTCTTTAGTAACCTGACTAATTTCGAGGTATACCTGGCGCTATAAAATGAGAGTGAGAATCAAACCATAAGAGCTGCCTTTCTGCTGCCCACACAAGAGATTTTCTCTGCAGGTTATTTTCTTTTATACTGGTGGCAGAGACTTGTTGGAACAAGGATTTTTTTCTGCCTTTGGGAGCACAAACTCATGTGTAGCCACAAATTGTGAACGCTCTGAGCTCTCTGCTAAGTTGCTGTCAACCCTCGGTCTGATTTTGCGGCCCCAGAGGGTACATTGCATTTGAATAATACTTCCGAATTCACACCACAGCATTGCAAGCGTGCTGGGCTCTGAGCTGGAGGTGGTGTGGGGATTCTCCTTCCAGTCATCCTGCACCTCGCCGTCTCGCACGGGGTGAAAATAGCGCTCCAGGCTGATGCTGCTCTTGGGTAGCGATGAAAAGCACAATGTGGACGGAGATCAGAGTGCTCCATAAAAAATGCTTCATGTATAGGAAATGTTCACAAACACGTGTTCCAGCTTTTTTGGAAGCTTATATTGGTGGCTGTGAAGTGACAATAAAGTCACTCATGCTAGATGAATTCCAAGCAGGCTTGTTTGAAGATTTTAATAGCAGGTAAATTTAGATATTTTTTTATTATTATTATTTGAGATGGCTCTTTTTCGGAGAACACTTTTTTGGGGAAAGTAGGAAAAAAGGGTGGTTGTTTTCTTGTTGTTGTTTTGGAAGGAAGAGGAATTAGAAAAATGATGGGGTTAATGCTTTTTCATAGACTTTCCAAGTGAATATAGTCCTTCTGAGGGAAATTCCCACAAAGCAATACTTGAGTCATGTCACATGACTTGAAGAGACCTGCCAACTTTTTGCAGGTGAAATCCCATAAAATACACATTTGGAATTTCACCCAGTTAGCTTGCATGCACTCCAGACTTCTATCAGGACTTTAATTTAAAGTAAAAGTACAGGAAACCTGACATGGGCAACTGACGGCTTATTGCGTATGTGCTGTGTAGCTATGCTTCACTGAATCAGCCTACTTATGCAAACTTCATCCGTAGTTGGTATGTCTGTGTATATTTAAAGACTGTTCATCTCTTTAATTGGAAAGAAAAAGAGTTGTTATTGTCTTGCACAACACTTTTCAGCAACAAAACTCTGTTGTAGAGGCCAACAGGTATTGCCTTGCCACCCAAGTTACCCTCATAAGTATTTCAAATTACATGCCTGTTGTTAACTGCTGTTTATTAAGCAGCATCTTTTCTCTCCAGCCTTTACATAGGCCATCTTTTACCATTTTATTCTAAACCATGGGAATAGTATTCACTGCTGCAAAGTTGGTTTATGCTACCACCGTTCTGAGGTTGAAACATTTGATGTTTCATTTGATGTGAAGAGATGGGAATATTTACCTAGTGACAGGCAACAGAGAACCAGCCTAGGCTTTATTCTGCAAAGACATCTTTAATTATGGTAATTGTTGAAAACATTGGGAATCTTGTTTAGTCTGCTGTACTGATTTAAATTCATGTGAAATCTTTTCGTTTCAATGTAGGGAAACCTGAAAGAAAAAATGTAATACCAGAGTAGGGTAAAGGGAAGCAGGTATTCATAGTAAATATGCCTTCCCCCCATTCCTGTTTGGTTCTCCACTCACATTCTCTTAATATATGTATGTGTATGTGCATATAGGTAATTGAAAAACATCTTACGTTCTTTGCAAACTCTCATAACAGTGGTAAGAGTGAATGTGCTTCTGCAATCATCAGAATTAATAGGATAGTATGTTTTTATTATGCCTGTGTTTTAACTGTAAGGTTTTGCCCTTACATTGCTGGTGGCTGTTTCCATCGTGCCTTTCAAAGATATACGATCACCTTGACTACGTATTCAGAAACCGTCCACAAAGACTGAATCAGTCGTTTATGCTGCTATATTTCTAGGAGTCATTTTAGGATGTTCTACTTTATTTGATTTCAGTCACAACATTCTTTTAATGTTTCAAGACATGGCAGAAAACCAAAGTTTAGCTTATGAAGAAAAAAAAATTTGAGTCAACAAGCACTGTGTGATCAGTGTAAAAAAATGTAAAGGAGATAAGCACTATTTTGGTCCAGGTAGCACTTTGTCTCTTGTTTAAACAAATCTCCTGAACATAGAAGGTGTAGGTTTTTGACAAGCAAATGTCAGAGTGTAAGATGTGGTTTTACACAAATCAGATGGTATCCTGTAAGCTTCTTCTCCTGCTGTGCTTTAGGACTAGTCAGAATGCTAACATTTCAGTGCCTACCATAATTTTGCAGGTATTTCTGCATGAGGGATCTTTTAAAAGCTGCATAACGCACATTGGACATATATTTTACAGCCCAACTGGACTGTGCCAAAGCAAAATACCATATACGGATTAAAGCCTAAATATTGTGTGATCCCACTGGCCGTGCTCATGGGGTGGGTGTGGGCACGTGCAGACGGTGCAACCAGTGGGAGAGCCATGGGCTTGCTCTGCGGTTCCCACCCCGACTGCAGAGCAATAGGGGTTTTTTTTCCTGTAGCTCCTGTTTCTCCTCATTCCCTAGGGGAAAACAGCCAGTGGATCCAGGGACACGTGACCTCACTCATCCCACCTCCTGTGGATGGTCCTATAGCGTCTCCATGGAGTACAGCTCTGTGACATGCAGCCAGCACAAGCTGCCCTCTCCAGCAGAGTGTTACGGTTTCGCCGCCGTAAGGCTTCTCCCATGCTGCAGAGATATGGCAGGATTGTACTTTTCCTCTGTGTTAGCTCAAGTGTTTTGCAGAGCAGGGACTTACTTGGTGAAGATGAGTTCCTGCCTCAGAAAGAAAAAAAAATGCTGTAAAAATTAAAATCTTACTGCTCTGTAAATGAAAAGTTTAAATAACAAAACAAAACAGAAAGTAGAGGCTTCACAAATGAGAGCCAAGGTCTGGAAAATGGGCTTGCTTAAGTCTTTGGCTTGGGACAGACCATAAACCTAAGTACTCATAATCCACTTTTAATTGAAATTTTGATTTACTGTTCTGCTGAATTTGAGCAATCCCCGAATCCTGTATTAGCCTATATTGTACAGAAATGACTGTAATGTCATTTTTTTTAGTATTGCTTCAATATTACGCATCGCTGAGCAATTGCATATCAGTTTTTTCCCGGAGCCTGCAGTCTGTAGGCTCTTGAGACTCCTCCCCAGACATGCCTGGCGCAGAAATATAAGTAGTTTCCATACCATTCTGGCACAGGTGAATTCCCGCAGCTCATATGGTAAGTACTAATACATTTTGCATTGCCCCATCCCATCAGAATGTGAGGAGGAAGGCGCAGGACCGGACGCTGCGGTCAGGAGTCTGAGCACAGCACAGTCAGCAGGTGCTTGGATATTCAGCTTTTAAAGTCCCTCCACTGCCGTAGCTCTGTGCAGGCATGCTCTGCGGCTCCGTTATGTGCAGCAGAACATTTCGGAAAACATTGGTGGACCCCGCATTTGTGAACCCTACCCTCTAGAAAAACGCTTGGTTTTCATTTCTGTTTATGACCGTGTATCATTTTGCTTCGATGAATTTATTATACCATTGGCCCAAATATGCATTTCAAACAGGAGGAATAGTCTTCTGAAATCACTAGGTGTAAGCGGTAGCATTTGAGGTGTAAACTAATCTGGAGTGGCTGAAGAAGCACACAAGCAACCAGACATGTATGCTGTGGTTCCAAATCCTGTGCTTTCATCTGCTAAGAAAGCTGAAGGAGTTCTCCAGCTCAGAAGACTTTAAACAACTCACTGAATGATAAGGGTTAGATCTCTGTTTATTCAGATTTCTTTTATGTAGGTACATCAAAATAGAGGAAACGTGTTCAAGAACTTATTTTTCACAGATAGGAGCGAATGCTCTCTATGATTTCTGTTATCTAATGAATATTGATATCAAGAATGGTGAACATAGAAAAGTTTTTCTTTGAACTTTATTTAGACAAGTAGTGATATTTGACTAAGCAAAAGCAGGCTAGTTTGTCTAGGAAATATTTAATAAGATGGAAAAAGGAAAGTTGATGTGTTTCTTTTACTGGAATGAAAAATACGCTTTTGCAAAGAGTTGATGATGAAGTATTTCCGGTTTCTGTTTCTGTCAGGCTTCTTAATTGTCAAAGCATTATTAAAAAATCATTTCACTACTTCTAGTATTTATTAAAATGGTGTCGGTACGCCGGGCAACTTTTCCTTTGAGACGCGTTTCACCACCCGTAGGGCCGGATTTCCAAGTGCACAGCCTTCACTCGCAGAGCCAGCTTTTCTGCAGTCTCTTTGCCTCCCTGCAGGCACCTGCACAAGCCCCCGGGGTGCCGAGCTCCTCTGAAAAACTGGCCACGTAGGCAAGTGACTTGCCAGGGACAGAGGCCCTTTGAATTTGCGGGTACGGAGCTGTGCTGAGAGCGTGCCTGCGGTGACTAGACGTGCCTCAGTATTGTTGTTTTCAGCCCAGCGGCGTGAAAGTGAAGCTCTTGGTGTGCTGCTGAAAAGGGCGAGCGGTGCCCACTGCGCATCGCTTTCAGCATCCTCCTAACTTCCTGCCTCTGCTCTAAAATTATCTCCTACAGATGAGTACAATCAGCAGTTTTCTAGTGATTGCGTTGAGCAGCCGTGCCTCTGTTTCACCTCGGCTCCTCCGCCCACAGCTCACTTTCTAAGTTAAAAGACGACACCGGCCGCCTTAGCAGAAAGCAATAAAATGAGGATGCAAAGCGTTGCCGCTCCGATGTGACACAGAGCACGGCTTTTGCCCATCACCTCTCGAGTGTTTGTTGAATTTTCACGCTCGAGGCTGGCAAAAACTATTAGCCTAGCCACGCCTGCAAGACGGTGGTAATTTGGGGGCACTTGGAGGAAGCGGGGCCAAATTCAGTGCCTGGGTTGTGAAAGGATCCTAACGGTGCAACGTGACCACGGCAGTGCCACGGCAGAGCTTTGCGGCCGGCCTGGGGAGCCGGAGGAAGGGGCATGGAGGTCAGTAGGAATGCCTTAACGCCCAGGCCAGCCTTAGGTCAGTGCCACGTTCCCGGGGCCGTGTGTGAGGGGACCAAGCCTGGCTGAGCCAAGCCTGAAGCCTCGGACCTGCTGGAAGTGTTTCCATCCAGCCCAGGGAGCAGCTGGGCTGCCAAAAAGCCTGCACAGATCAGGGCAGGGCAACAGGAGGGATGGGGATGGGGGGAAGGTTGGCCCCAAGGTATATTTTTTTATTTTAGGTGAAAATACGGATCGCGATTGCTCATTTTTACACTACGCGCTGTCACAGTTTATATAATTTTGGCTGCTAGGTGGCTGGTTGTTAACTTCTGACATTTAACGGAGTAACAAAAAGCAGGCGAGATTTTGTCGGAGCCCTGTTTCCATTTAAGACGATCACAAAATTCATCATCGCCGGGCGCATCAGCCCCTCCGCTCCCTTCCAGCAGCCATGTGAGGTCTGCGGAGGAGCCACGGATTACGCTCATCAGCGTTACGCCCCCGGGTGCTTTTGCTCCCAGTTGCTGGGTCCCCACTGGAGCTGCCCACGCTTTGTCCAGGTGACATCCCATTTTGGCTGCTGGCCGAAACCTGGCCAGCCGCATCCGACCTGCAGATGCAGTCGTCTTGATCTTTAGAGGCAAAACTGCCTCACTGTGCTGTGCTCCGTCTTCATCTGAAAGGCCAAGAAGGAACATCACCTGTGGGATGTCCCTGCGACAGGCAGGAGTGGACAAGTGCTATATAGAAGCCCCTGACTGTGTCTGACCAGCAGGCTCTGTCGCAGCAGCAATGATCACCCATAATCGTTAACTTCCAGCGCGTAAAGTTGTCTTTTGGCCATACCTCCCTTTTCAAATATTCCCCTTCAGACAACAAAACCCAGCCTGTGGTTTCGGTCACTGAACCCTTCTGCATGAGCATTTTGAGGACTCCTTTCCTTACATGTGAAAACAGTGATTTCACATGTTTATGTTAGCAAGCGTGGGGCTTTAGGATCTTCCAATTAGCTTAAAAGCCAAAAGGTAGAACTTGCATGAGGGAGAACAGGGTTTAGAATTACATGGGCTGGATTACAGGAGATGCTTATTTTTGTTCTCCTCAAGTGGCTGATCACCGTAATTAATCTAGCCCAGTGATTGATCCTAAAGGGGATGCGGCGGTGGCTGCTGGAGGTGGAACGCACGGGTGAGGATGTGTTTTGCTGGCTGGGGGACGGACGGCATCCATCTCTAAAGACAAAAACCACGTCAGAGCTGAGATGGCTGAGGTCGGCCAGCTCCAAAGCCCTCTCTGGAGAGGGCAGATCCGGGCGGTGAGGATGCCTTCCTGCCAGCCCATCCCTACAGGACTGCTGGGGATGAGGAGCGGGGGGGGCAGCCCCACGCTGCTGCCTTGCAAGACCTCTCCCCGCAGCCCCCGCTTTCCTATTCTCCTCCGCTCGTCGAGAGAGCAGGAGTAAGGTCGGTGCTGGCGGTGTCGTGTTATGCCGCATCGTCAGAAAAGACCCTCACCCCAGTGAATTTTACCGTGTCTGACAGAAATGATGTAGAAAGCCTTGGCCGGTGCAGCCCGGGCGTTGGGCGCAGTTATTAAACCTCCAGCTCAAGGCAGCGGTGGAGCTGGGTGTCGTGCCGTGGGAGCAGCAGTAGAGCAGCCCGAGTGGGCATACCACAGGTCTTGATTTGTCCTTTTCAACTTCGTAGGATTTAATAAGGTGTTACGATGGAAAATGAATTGTGCCTTTTAAGAATCTTCCCTTTTTCTTTTGAAAGAAAGCTAATGCTTATCTTCTGTACTAACACAACCCAAATGCCCTCCACCTACCTTGCACTCCTCCCCACCTGGTTTAACAGCGTATGCACCAAGCTACCATATATGATCTTCTGTCTCATAAATATGCATTGAATAACCTAATAGTTTAACAGCTGTTGAAAAGCATTTAGTAAATTAGTTAGCTGGAAAGCACTTTCTAATCAGATAATGGCACTGTCCGAGATTACAGGCTGAGGTGTATGCGCAAGGCTTCCATCTACCTGGAGGCTATTCTTGTATAAAACTGTACATATGCATCTGATCCCATAAAAATATATACACATAAACCCAAAGAGAGCAGGCAGGCATGTGTTAGAGGTAGCCCTTTGGATGAGCAGTACCAGTAGGAGTGTACTAGCAAGAGTGCGTGAGTGAGTTCAGATACTTGCGTAGATAAAAGCTGCAGTCACACGTGTGCTGCCTACAGCTTCTTGATCGCGTGAGTCACCGTGCTCTGGTTTTATTAACTAAAAAGCAAAGGCTTGATAGTAGCTTAACCTTTACAAAACGTTTTGCTTGAGTTGGTGCCTAGGGAAGAATACCCAGTTCACGGACGGCATCTGCAAAGACCCCTGTCGTGACTGTCTCACAAGATCCCTGGGTTTGAGTGCCTGTCCCTTGTCACTGAGATTGCCACTGCTGCAGATACGTTGGCAGGATGTTTCAGAAAGTTTTGCACAGCCACTGCTGCCTTGGTGTTACAAAACAGGGGTATTATAATTTCTGAGGGCAGCCAGCCCGTTGCCTCTCCCCAACACCAGACTGACTCCGTGAGCTCCTCGCTCCGCTCAAGCCTGCTGGATGCAGACAATGCTGCTGCGGCGGCCAGGATTTTGTCTTTGCGTGAATCCAGAGTGGCTAAGCTGTACGTGGAGATGCGTCCACAACCCTAACCGTGTCTCCGGTCAGCCAGCGGCAGAGCGGCGGCAGCAGTTGGGATGACCTGCGCCAGCGTCTTCTGAAAGAAGGTCTGCTTTGCGGTGCGGAGGGTGTGCTGCCTGGCTCAAAACTGACTGACAGGCGAGGATTTCGAAGGCACAAACAGCATTTCAGAGCTCAGCTCAGGAATGGGGATTTAGCCACCTAAGTCCTCAACCCTCTTTGAAAGTCTCATCCCGAAGTCTTTACCAATTAGGAGATGTTTAGTCCAGAAGTTGAAGAAATGTGTGTGTGCACATGATGAAAAAAAGTAGTGTTTTGATTTTCATACGCTTACCAAAATCTGCATGCCGGTGCCAGGGAACTACATCATAGTCTGCACCATGAAAGGTGGCTATTTTGTTTGATAGGTTCAATCAAACTTAAGGGTAAAATAAATATATTATAGTGCCATAAATGTCTGCATTGATAATACTACGTGGAAATGGGAATTTGTTAGTTTAATGTTAATCAGGATAAACATCTGTTTAATTTATATGATTATATTTTCTCAGTTCACATATTTTAATAGCACCCCCCAAAAAAAGTTTAAAAACCCATCTGGATTGCTAAAGTGTAAAAGCAAACAGACTTGTTAGAATTGTCAAAAAATACATGTAATTTATATTTAAGCACTTTCTGACTCCCTTTACTGAATGTGCATGATTTATTATTTTTCTTCAAGGTTTGATATATTAACTTTTTACCTGCTAGAAAGGCCTTTCATTTAAACGTGGGCTTGCAGAACTGGCTGAAATATTTCTCCCAGATTCAGACCCACACAGAAGGACCATTGTCTTTCGCCCAGTGCCTCGGTATGATGTCATAACCCTGCTCTCTCTGAGTAGGAAGCTTTGATTTATAGCCAGGGCTGCTGCCAACGCACAGTTCTCAGAACTTCGTATTAAATTAGATGACATAATGACGTGAGTCCAGAGTCTTAAGAAGGCCTCGTCGAACCATTGAAAACCAATTAGCACAGATTAAGTTGCTTATCAGACTAATTTAGAACTGTGAGCTCTGTCAAATTTTAATATTAAAAATAGAGGACTATTTAAAATTGTCTGTTGGCCAACCTAATGCATTGTGAAGTAACAAGCGTTTAAAAATTCACCATATGAACTAAACTTGCATTTATTTTTTCCTTTTTATGGCACGGGCCTGATCCTTCAGCAGGGTAGGGTCTCTTAAACACGTAGCATTACTTTTGAGTCTGAGCGCGTGTAAAACTGCATCATCTTTTCTGTTTACAATTTCACAAATTCTGGCTTCGTTGCTGCAATTTATTACTGGCAAATCTCAGTGTATGGCAAATTCAGTCACAATTTTTCATTCTAGCCAGCTGAGAGTCTGCAAGACTGGGTGTTATCTCAGCACCACGGAGCAGCTTTGAGACAGAATGCTTGTTGCCATTTGATATGGCTCTGCTGAATTTAAGAAATAGTCCGGTTTCTGCTAAAATTCTGAACAGCTGTAGGGCTTTCCAGTTAACTGCTGTGTGGCTAGGAGCGTCTCTTTCAGCTGGCAGGTTTTTACCAAGTCATTTAAGATTTGAAATATTTGAGCTACAAGTTAGTCAAGCTAATACTGTTCTCTGTTAAATATTAATCCTGTGAAAATTAACTGTACTCTCTGTACCACGTCTCATCTTCCTGTGTGAAATAGTCACTTGTGCAAGTGAGTGATGGTGGAAATGCCAATGTGTCATGACAGCTAGCTTACCGTGCCTCCACAGGGATGTATTTGAGAATGAAACCCCTTTTTTCTAGCTCGGGTCTGTTAAGATTTGCAGTTAATCAAGCATGAGTCACTAGGTAAGTGGTAACGCTAGTCCCTGGCTGGCTGGTGATCAGCCCTGGCCGCTCTGGAGGAACCCACTGGGGTCCTGCCTGGGAGAAGATGGTGAAGGTGGGCACGGAAGGTTTGTGTCCTCGGCTGCTCTTAAGAAGTCACCTGGAGCTGCTCGCCCCAGCTGAGGGTCTCAGCTCCCCAAAAGCCAGTAAGGCAGTGGGAAGCATGTGTTAGGAACTGGTAGCCTTATTGCGTGCAGGTATTTTAACTCGTTTGAGTAACGCCGTAGGCACCATGATGGTGAGCGGGTAGCCGGTGAGGACAGGTAATTGGTTTTGGAAGGTGTGCCTTGAAAGACCCCCAGCTCCTGCCTTGGGCCCTCCACAGCCTTTTGCAAAGTGGCAGTAAAGGGTTGCCCTTTTAAAAAAGGAATATAAGGGGATTTACACCAACTTTTGACACAATCAACGTATTTTCAGAACGATCAGGTCAGACCCATAGCTCATTTCAGTTGAGTTTGGAAATACAAACATCGGCAAAGATTTTTGGCCTATGTTACTCCATTTGGTGAAGTTATGTAGGCTGGGGAGAAGCAGATACAGGATAGAGTGTCATAAACAAACTGTTAACTGATGTAATGTAGCAATTTGTGGTATATCTATACTCCACAAGTCAAGTAATATTGTTATTCATGCGAAATACAAAAGTTGAGGTCTAGCCAGAAGGGGAAGTGTTAATGTCTTAAGTTTCTGCTGACATGCTCAGCTTTGCAGGTCTGATTCCAGATCATCTGGGTCATTAGTAATGGTTTCTCCAGGGGAAAAAAAAAAGAAAAAAAATCCTACAGAGCTTCCTCGTCCAAAGTGGTACCCTGTAAAGACATTTACACTTTTTTAAAGGGGAGAGAGTGGCTGCCATCCCAGCTTGGTAAGATCAGTACGTTCACTCTGCACGGTGTTAAATGTCTATACAAATGGCAAAGCACTGAAAAGTCAGATACAAATCCCTTCATCATTTCAGCATTAGTACTTTTTCTGTCTTTCAGTGTGATACCTATTCTAGTGATGAGATTAGCATACAAACAAAATATATGATACTTAGCAAGGGGAGACTTTTTTACTGTGTTGAAAGAACACATTAAAAAAGGTCATGGAGACAATTCACTTGAACAAGTTCTGACACCCCTAAGCCTAGGTGCAGGTAGTATCTGTGCATTTAAAGACAATTTGTTTCCCATTACATGAAATAACAGATGCTCAGGAGTATCGGTTCAAATCAGCACAAGGGGACAATGTAAACAGATGTCAAATAAAATGGAGGTCCCACTTAACTTCATATCCATCCTTCTTGTTTCCCTGTCTGGCTACCAACCTGCCATCAGCAAACAAGCTACCGTGACGTACCCTGACTGGTCCTGTAATTAACACCAGTCTCTATTTTCCCTCTGAACTCTGAATTTCTGGGCAGCCAGGAGCGTCCTTGGTGGCTGTCACCATCTCCAAGAGAGTTTTTGGACTAACAGGTCTGGAATAGAGTCCCTTCCACCCATCAGTCCTTCGCCCAGTGCAGAGTAGGACTTACTGGTTATCCTCTGTTGGTTGTGGCAGGTGTATCTCAGTGTAGCAACATGTGAGAAACCAGATTCCCAATGTTCATGGCTCCTAATCAGACCTGCAAATAGACCCCCCTGGCATTGCTTTTATAAAGAAAAAATTCAAAGTGAAGTGACAAAAAAGTGCCTGGTAAACCAAGTAGCAAAGATGTGCCATAGAAGAGCTACAATGAAAAACCAGCCTGAGTGCAGGAACCTGCCGCCTTTAAAGTCTCCAGCCTGCCTGCCACCAGGGCTATAACCTTTCCCTAGGTTGTAACAAGTCAGACAACTCCAAGGTTTATTGGAGTTGAATTGCAAGTGGTTGAGGTTGGAATTATTTAGCACAGGTGTTTCTATAACAGTGATATATTGGGAAAATTCAGTGTTCAACAACCATCATATTTCCAGCTGTGCTGTGGTTAGTGCTAGTACAGTGAACCTAATATAAAACATGTGAGAATATTTGCTAGCTCAGGAACTTGTTAAAGGTATTTTCTTACAATATCTGAGCTGCTATGTTTATCTAGGTGCGTTTCTTTGGTCTTGCATTTTCATAAAGGGTGTGATATTGGTTTTATAAAGCTGTCACTGAACCTGGAATCTGCTTCTCTGCAACCAAGTGCATTAGTAGCCCTGCTAGCCAGTGTGCAGCACACGAGCAGGTGAAAATAAGATTATGAGGAATCCAATGACAGTCCATTATCCTTAGCACATTCGTCTTGAGCAGCACCTGTGCATCTGTTACATATATAGGCATGTTTTTACTAGGGGTGCTAGAAATCTTGAAACAAGTGTTGCAAGCATCTATATGTAAAAGAACATAAAAGGAGCAAAGTTAACAAGAGGCTAGGGGACTGTAAAACAAGGGTAGTGAAGTGCATTCACCAGCAGCGAAATTTGTGAGTGTTAAAAGAGATTTTATATGTACACATGCACACACGTGCATTTTTAGGGGTTCAAAAGACTCATACACGAACATAGTAAACGGCTGGAGAATGTGTAAGGGTGTTTGTAAAACACATGCAAATAAAAATACAGAGACACTCACACAACATGCATGTGCTCTGAGCTGAGTTGTGCAAAGATGTTTTATTAATAACTTAGTGCCACAGTGGGTCAGTTATTCTAATATTCTGAAAGATACTCTCTGGTGTCACTGTAAATTTCCAACAGCACCTTTAAGCAACGGCTGCTCCTGTGGATTTCTTTTTGGGAAAGAAGATAAATGCCACTCTGCATCTATACTCAATTGTTGTATGCATTAGAGTTGCATCTGGCTAGAAAAAATACATCTGCAGACTAGCTTGGCCCTATTATTTATAATTTTCCTGAAGGAGAAAGTGGGTGTCTTTTACCTATGCACTGCATATGTTGTAGGAGAAGCAGCAAAGGCACCTCTCTCTGATTTGAGAGGGAAAGCTGATGTGAAAAAGGCACTGTGATTTGAGGAAGGATCTCTTCTCTGATTTGAGAAAGCAGCTCCACATTTGTCATGACTGAGTTGATGCTCATAGACAGTCATTCTGTCCACGTGCTGGTGGGATTTGGAGACACGGCTTGACAGCTCAATTAGACCTTCTTTCGGGACAATGGGTAGAGCAAGCAGAGGTCTAGAATGGGAGTCAGTTTTTCTTGGTAGCCAGAGGCTGAGTTAACATTTGTTCGGAGCTGGCGTTAGCAGTTTGGATCCAACTTAGAATCACCGAGAGTTGGATGCAGCTTATTGAATATTTTACACCCATTGGCTGATTAGTAAGATTAAACACAATAATGTAAAAACTAAATAAATCAAATCCTACTCTTTCAAAAATACCCTTGTAATTGAAAACTTCTTGTACATAGTAGTTTGTCATGTATCTTTGCAATTTTACTTTCACTGAACTCTGAGAGCCCCATCTCCACCTTATTATGCTCCAGTTTACCGAATGTGCAGACATTTATCAAATGGGCCATCGGTAGCCGTAGAAATGCAGTAGTATATCCAAGTTAAAATTCTTGCTTTGATTACTACAAATCCATGGAGCCCTTGGGTCCAAAGCTTCCACTGAAACACAGCTATTTGCAAATAGATTTTTATAGCACATTAGTGCTGGAGGAGAGTCCAAAGAAAATAGTCCTTTTCAATATTAGAACCAGCTGTGACTTTCTTGTGCTGATGACTCATTCATTTTTTTTTTATAGGGTGGGAGAACTAGGCAAAAGACACACAGAGTCTTATTCAAGCCGTTGTTTGTTTTGCAAAGGGTATCCTAGCCACAAGCCAACTTGATCATACCAATACGCAACTCATGTTTATTTAAAACTTTTTTCTTTTAACAGTTCCAATTATAAAAACAGAACCCACAGATGACTATGAGCCTGCTCAAACCTGTGGACCAATGAACCAAGGCTTAAGCCCTCTCTCTAAACCGTACTACAGCCAGCAGATCATGATGCCCCCTGATCCTGGTTCGTGCCTCGTGGCTGGCTTTGCCTCCTGTCAGCAGAGAAACGCCGTGATGTCACCCTCTCCCAACGCAAGCCCCAAGCTGCACGACCTTTCGTCCTCTCCTTACAAGTGCATCCCCAACCCAGGCCACAGTCACCTCGGACTTCAGCAGCCCGCTGGAGGTGTCCCCACCATACAAGAAGTGCCAAGGTCTATAGTTGTGCACCCAAGCTCCCCCGAGCAATCATCTCACATCATGCTGCAGCCGCAGGTGAGTCAACATCTGAGCAGTAGCTGTCCCCTTGGTTATCAACAAACACTCTATCCCAACAGTCCCTCTTCTCCAGTTCCATCTGTTACCCAAGAGCCAACCTATTTGCAGTCCTGCAGTCCAACTCACTCATCCATAATGGGTCAACAGCAGCAGCAACTGCCGAAGGTTCACAGAAATGAGTCTCCAACAACCCAACCACTGTCATTGCCAGAGTTGCATGAGGAAAGTAATCATAATTTGGCCCCTATTCCTGTAACGATCAAGCGAGAACCTGAGGAATTGGACCAGATGTACCTGGATGATGGTAAGTCTTCCGCAGCGTAGGTTTGCGTTCAACCATGTTGCTATATCAGTGAGTTCCCTTAACCCTCTCCTCCTTTTGAATCCTGGTGGAAAGAAGTTCAATTAACAGCCTGGTGGAATGGTGCGGACTGTTGCTTGGATTGTCTCTATACAGGAAAGGGCTCTTTAATTTCGTTTGCAATAATGAAACCGTATTACCTAAGCGTTAAATGCTGATAGTTACCGTAGAGCTAGCTGCATGACCGATAGCTATGTTGCAATAATCTTAACCGTATGGTCTTGGCTTATGCCCATGCCAGTGACCTGTGGAACTGCAGTGAAAACATATTTAACATTGCCCCATCCATAATGCAGTGAAGCGTCTGATGTGCAAATCTCTTCACTGGAACTAAATGATAAACTGCTCTACTTCAGTTGAGAAGGTTCGAATTAAAAATGGAGGCACATCTTTCAGCGTAACTTTTCAGTCTGGTGGCATCTGACATTAAAACTAATTTTTCTTCCTTTCTTATTGCGGACTTGCTGCCGGTTTGGGTTTGGGTTTTTTTTTGCTTTTGTAAGATTCTATATGTATATGTATTCTACACGCACCACTGAAAAGTTAAAATGCTGTGATGAACTTGTCAGACTCTAGTTTCCAAAGATTTATTAGTTGAATGTAATAAAAGGGATAATCTGGAATTTGATTATGTGACCTCACTGAACTGTGATTTAGCACTGGCTGCTAAGTATCCCAGTAGTATTCTGGACCCTCACCTTAATGCAGTACGTGAGTTCCTTTCCAATAGCCACATAACTTTATATAACATACCATGCTATTTGAAGAAGAAATGCCTTTGAAATGGCTGCATTGAAACTAATTGGTGCCAAGGAACATCTGAATGTGATTGTCTTTCAGGGAGAATTTAAAGACAATTCACTGCACTGTTTTTAAAAAAAGGACATTTAGTCATTCTATTTTAAACAGCATGATACTCACTGAATTAGGATTACAAATGAATGTTTTGGAGCTTGAGTAGCAGCCTTTTGCTTTTCAACCCCAGGAAAATGATTTTTCTTAACAGAAGTTATTATTGGTTACATGATAGACAGGTCTAAGGAATTTTTCCTAATTAGTTCAGTTCACTAAAGTTTTGCACAACACATCTTTTGTGACAAGGTTTTCTTCATATAGCGTGCATTTTTACCACATATCTATGCTGTAAGGAGCAAAATTTCAACAAACCAACCCAGAAGCATACACAAACCAAAACAAAAAGCCATGCCCAAATTTGGGTTTTGAGAGAAGCCAGAAGTTATCTACAGAAGGAGGAGAATACAGATAAAATCTAAACCTAGTCTATAGCTGTCTTACTAGAAAAGCATGAGAGCCGGGCAATCTTTCTGCCTTACCTCTCCAAAATCCAGCAACGACTTCTCTGACAGCACTTTGAAAGCTGCCTTTGGCTGGTCTCTGCTGGAGAGATGGGACTGTGGCTCAGGGGTGAAGGGTGAAGCTCCTCAGCCATATCTACTTCAGGTTTCTCCTGGAGGAACAGAGGAACCATGTGGTCTGAGAGAGAGATTTTAGTTTTTTCAGCAATGCTCATTCTCCCTGACAAAGCATTAGTGGTTTAGTCTTTACCCCTGTCTCTCTTCCGTCCCCTGTTCTGGACACAGACACACACCAGTCCTCTAACAGATAATCAGAAGTAATTGTAGAAGCCACCATGTACATCTGCACTGATACTTAAAGTTGACTTTGAAGATCTCTTCAGCCAGCCAGATCCAGATATACTTCCCTTTGGCATCCAGCAGGCTATCAGAATCCTTCTGTGGCTGACCACAAGAACTATAGACCAAGAAAGAATTCATAGACGTAACAGTCATGGTAACAATATATAATTGTAAAAAAATTACCTTACGCAGTTCCAAAAAATTAACCACCACCAGTTCCCTCTAAGGGTGGTAATCAGAAATGGTAACCAGAAGAAGTCCCTTTTCTGTGTCTACACTGATACTTAGGTTTGTCTCAGGGGTCACGCTGATGGAGCATAACCCACGTGAGCTGCCCTTTCCTATCTCTGCCTTATCTCACTGCCTGAAGAAAAGGTCATCCACTCTATGTTCTGTGCTGACAAAATGAAGCCCCTGTAGAAATCAGGAGTGGACTACTACTGTCTTCTTATATGTCTCAGTATTTGGGCAGTCGAGAGAGTGTGCAGCAGAAGGGCTCAAGAAAGCACGTCTTGTGGGACGGGTGCTGGCCAAGACCCTCTGTTCAAACCGTTCAACCGGCGTGCCTCAAAACACACAGCACAGGAGCACGAAGCTGTGAGTCAGGCTGGAAGCCTCTTTAGGTCTCTGCTATATGCATTTCGTGGAGGCAACCTTACCACCACCGGTGCAGAGACTGGTTTCACATGACATTTAATCTGATGTAACTGCAGGCTCCCATGGAAAGGGTGGCCTTGATCCGTCTTGCCCTTAGCCACATGCTCTTGCTGCTTCCTTTGAGTCATATCGATTGATTATGGAGCGGCAGAGCAGGCTAATGGAAAAATAACCTGCCAAAAATAGCAAAACCCACGTAGTTTTCCACTGGGACAGCTCACAGAACCACATCCCCCAGGTCCAGTAGCCGGGTCCAGCCCACAAGAGGGGCAGGAATCCTGTTGCTGTGGGTCAGGGAGTGCAGCGGGATCGCTCTGGGTGGCAGCAGCCCACCCATAGGACAGAGTAAGTGGGACTTGAAGCCACATCTGATGTCATCTTATCCTCCCCAGCAACTATCTAATCAACTCGTCCTGTCTCAGTAAAAAAAATCCCCTGCTTGTGCTCACCTATTAGTTACGGAAGGATGACATCTGGGCTGCCTTGCACAGTCTCAAAGGGCAGTTTGGCCACTGCGGTGACTGCCTGGAAACCACCAGTAATTGCTCCTGGTGTCCCAGTAGGTGCTCTTCACCGAGATCGGCACCGAAAAGGCAAAGCGCTCCACGTAGGCAATGCCTTTGTGCCTGGTGCCGATTCATTCAGACCTCTGGCCATAACTGTGGAATAAGGGAGAATGGGGTTTGCAGAGTGGCTCCTGCCGAACAGGAGCAACTCATTTTTCACGTGCTTGAATTTTTTTGTGGAATAGGAGCTTTTAAGCCATCACCATTGTTTCTTGATAGTATCATATCCATCTTTAAGTGTTTTCCTTGTTGTGGGTGGGAGAGCTGTGCTTTATGACCATATTCTGAAAACCAGAATATCAAATCATACCTGTGAGTAAGGACAGTTACTCTTTTTTTTTAAATAGATTGCTGCTCTACCTCTTTATAATTTGTTGTCTCACTGATTCAGTTCAGATCCCTTCATGCAGCATAATTTACACTTTTTTTTCAGTATTTTTTCAACCTTCGCACCTGTGAAAAATATGAAAGCCAGAGAGAGGTCAGATGTACTTGACTGCTTTCCTTGCCTGCTACTCTTCAGTATACCAACTCTATCCCTCATCCCTGAAGTAATTTAGAAGTAATGAAATATTTTAATGACATTAAAAATTAAATTCTCAAAGCATCACTCCATTAAAAAAGTGTATCTTCACAGTGTCTTGTAGCTATTTAATACCTCCAGTTTTACCTGAAAGTACTTATGAAGTGTGAGGTGTAGACATCTAACATACTTACGGGACTACCAGACAAATAAAGTATCTAACTGGTTATGCCAGGTTATATTTCATAAAATTTTGGTTGCTTGTTTACCACTTTGGGGAGGTTTGATTTATGTATCTAATATACGTATAGCAATCTTGGACCAGCTATAAACAGAAATTTTTTGGTTTCAGCTTCAGGGATCAAAGCAATATTCATTCCTTTTGGTCTGGAGTATCTCCAAATATAGACCATCTATACTGCAGAATATAGATGGAAAAAAACAGTCAGTGAGTTTATATAAATATATATCCTGTATATGACATTTTTCTGCTTCGGTAATGGTGGGCAGCTGAAGTGATATAAAGGGAGCACCTGAAGAGACTTCCATTTTGGCAAATAAGTTTTGGTCTTGGCAATCTTGTTTTAAATCAAAATCTACAGTAGCCACCTGGGCTACTCATTAAACGTGCTGTCCATTTCAGTATGTGAATATATGATTCAACATGTAGAACGTATTTAAAACTCGCCCTGTAAAGTGATACCTGATACATTATGGCTATGCTCTTGATATTGAAAGGTATCTGGCTTGTATACCAGCACTCGTTTCAAGTAATTCTGAGTTTAGCCTCCTAACAAAGATTATGGCTGACTCCCTTTGCTGCTTTCACAGCAAGATTTGATGAAAAGCGGTTGAACTGTGACATTTATGGCTGGCTTTTGTCCTCTGCGGGAGCCCGTGGTCCTTGGCAGCGGGAGAGGGGTTGTCTCCTGTCCTCCCCACCAGAAGCTCTTGCAGCAACCTGGAGGGTGCTGGGGCACCCTGGCAGACCACACCAGGGCTAACGCTGCTTCCACCCGCTTGTGTCTGCCCGGGACAGCCCAGGTGACGTGACATTCCCCTTCCACATCTGACGTGGGAGCAGTTTGGGGTGCTGGGGTGGTGGAGCTCGTGGAACGTCCTTAGACAGGCAGGCTTGAGGGACCTCTTCAGTACGAGTCCATGCAGTAATTGATTTTAAGAGAAAACATTTTATTCGGGGATAGATGAGTCTAATGGGCTGTACGGCCCTTTGAGGCGTGAAGTGGAATTAGTATTTCCTGAAGAAATGGCTGGTTTGGGGAGGCTACAAGCTGATGAGAACTTTTCCTGGTCCCTTGAACCAGTTGTTCTCTCAAGGGGATGTGAAAATGTACCTAATTAGTATCTCACTTTTGAATCTGCTCCTCTCTCCAGCCCTCTAACTAGGACTTGGGTCAAAAGCTGCTAATCCTGCTTCTTTTCTGTTGACCAGGGCAGCTCAGGTAATTTTGCCAAATTGTAACTGCTTTTCTTAGTGGTAGAAGAAACCCCAAGCCAGAGGAGTGTAAGTTCACACAGCTTTCAGGATGTTGAGGCAGCTGGGAACTGGCCAGGCTCACAACAGGAGATGCTAAAGGTGACTTGAAATCACCTTCCTTATCCCCATTTCCCTTTCCTGGACCTAGCGTAGCCTGGGTGGAACACAGAACTGAGCTCCAAATCTTTTATTTCACCAGGCTGGAGAGAGTTCAATTAGGCATGCTAATGCCAAGAAACATTTTTCAGGTTGTAACTGGCACTCCCACAAGCTATTACATTTTTTACCTGCAGCAGAATGACACTCAGTTGTGAAATTATTTCCTGCCGTTAGAAACATCAAAGAAAGTAGTTTTCATTACAGATGAAGATGAAGCTATTTCGAAAAAGCAAGGGGGAAACACATTGGTACCAACAGGAAAAAATGTATGACTTATGTTCTCAGCAGATTTCAAGGTGGATTGTGCACGCTGTGATCCCATTTGTTATATTGATGCACAGACCTTTACAAAAGCAGGTTTTAATTGAAAGCAAAGCAGCATCCTGGAGGATTCTTTAAGGCTTGAGTACTGACGCTGAAGAAGATCTTGGCTTCTTTGAGCTTTGCCTGGGTTCTAATCTCAACTTTTGAGATGCAGTCCCAGCCACATTAAAATCGGCGGCACGCACCCATTGCTGGCAGCGGGGCCAGGGTTCCACCCGCTGTTGAAAAAACTGTTTTCCAGAACACCCCGAGTCCTCTGTAGGAGCCAGAACTGAAATAACAGTATCTGAAAGGCAGATCTCTTGTCTGAAGTTTTGTATATTAATTCAGCCTCCTCCTCTCCACACGGTCGCTTTCATAAAGGTCTCTATCCTGATCTTGACTTGATCGGGTCTATAAATCTTTGTGTAGTAAGATGAAAATACATTGGCCATAAACGAAGGTATCTGATGTTTAGATATGTGGCTAACAGAAAGTATCAGAACCACATCATCATCTTTTTTAAAACAAGGAGGCTTTTGTTCTTGTGATTGTCTTTGCACAGCTGTGAGTTTTATAGCACCGTGCCAATGAATGCACTCATTGCAACTTTTATTTTACTCTGAAAAGGTAAATTGGGAGCATTAAGCCCCCAATAAGTATGTAAAAGTGGCAAAACCACAGGTAAAGTGTTACTGAAAGCTGCAGCCCTGCCAGCCATTTCATTTTAAACATGGCTCTTTTAAAAATAACTTTTGCAGTAAAAGCTGTAACTCCTGGATGTAATATGAGCTATTGCTAATGTCATTCCCATGAATTGCTTACAGTGTTGAACTGTTAGATGTCTGACAAGTCCATATATCTCCTATACAGTATATATGAAAGTTTTTTGCCTCTAAACCATATGTTCTTTTTTTCACTCCTCCATATTCTTCAAATGCACGTGGTTTGGTGATATAGTTTATTTGAACAGGAACCATAGCAGACAGAATTATTCTTTTGCTGAAATGTATCCTTTTTCATACATCTCAGCTTCATGATTAAAGCGATTGGCTCTCGAGGCATTAAGTTTAGTCTGCTGCTGCCACAATTATGCCTTTGAAAACTCCTGAGTGCACTCGGTGATTTCCAGTAGTCCAGATGTCATTAGAACAACACGCAGGTAGTCTGCAAAGTCCAGTAACACTGTCTACACTTCGATCTGGCTTGGGCGAGCTTTTCCCTCCCTCCCTCTTGGCCAAGCCTCGCAGCTCTGGGAGAAAACAAATAGCTTTCCTCATGGAAAGTTTTACTTAATCTGGCGAGGTGCCTGAGCCTAGACCCTCCTCGTCTCTAATGATGATTGAAAGTGTACACGCTACTGTGATAAAACATGCTGAGTCGTTAATATTTGGGGCTTGGGTCATACGCGATGAGTAAGGGAGGACTGAAGTAATGCGTTCGAGTCAGACCTTCGGTGGACTCGCACGTCTGGGTTTGAGGGAGATCCTGTTACACGAAACCGCACACCCGCGGGATCGGGCTTTGCTGTTTCTAGCGGGTTTGCTGAATCGGGTCTCCCTGGAGGCCCACCAGAGGAAAGCCCCCAGAAGAGCAGCTGACCAGACTAGGTGTCACTCCTGGTTTTCTCCGGTCCCAGCCGTGCGGTTGCCCGCGGAGCAGACCTGCCTACCTCTTAGCTGTGAAACCTAGCAGCAAACTGTGCTTTCTTCTAACTCCAGCACTTAGATTTCCAGGGAGCTCCTCGACTCTCGGGCTTTCACGGCAGAGTCCGGTCCCTTCAGAGAAGTCCTGAGTGCCTCCACCCTCGTTGGGTGATGGCAGGAGGGAGCAGGAGGCCGGCCAAGCGATGGGAAAGCTTGCAGAAAGCAGCAGGCAGTGCTTTGCAATGTTTTGATACTCCAGAGTATTTTTAGCGTTGAAAACCCAGCGTTTGCTTGATGTGCATCTGTGCACGCACCTTGGCGTTAAATATTTTGAGTCGTTAAGCGTTCAGCTGAAGCCGCGCTGCTCCCCCTCGTTTCAGCTAAGAGCCAGCTTCGCGCTGCAGCCCTGCTCAGCGGCTGTGCCGTTAGCTGGGGAAGAAGTTGCTTCTCGCTCCCATGCCTGATTCGCTCTCCTATTTCCATAGTAATGGCATTGCTGTTTCGAATGGTAAAGGTTTTGTGGGTTATTTTCTCTTAAGTTTTCCTTGGCGATCGGGGGAGAAGAAGTTGCTGTATCTGAGCCTTGGTAACATTTACATCTGCTTTTAAGCCTGGAGGAGCGCCAAGGAAAATATGTGGCTTGCAGAAGCACAAGCTTCATGAGAAAGCTTTGTTCCGATGCAATTCACTTTAGGAATACGCTGTTTATTTGAGACATTTCTGCCGAGCCGCGCGGCGTTAGCTGGTCAGGTGTGGCCTCGTGGCTCGTGTACGGCCTCTGCGCTCTCGTGTCCTGAACCCATTCTGGCAAAACGCTACCGGGGAAGTTGTAGAAAACCCCTCTTCTCCCGGGAGCGGAGTATCGCACGCAGACCCCTGCTGCATCTCGGCAGAGCTGGGCTGAAGCAAGCCACCGGCTCAGCCCAGCAAACACATACGTGTCAGAGGAAGGGCTCTCATGAGTAAACTCCACGGCTTCACGTACAGTGCTCTTGGCCAAGCGCTAGCGAGCTGTAGTGTTGCGAGATCACAGAGCGGCGAAGGGCCTGCCTCTGCTCCCACTTAAGTCAATAACACCGTTCCCTTTGGGTTCGTTGGGAACGGGACCAAGCGTATGGCTGGTAGTTAAAACGCATAATAGCTGCATTCATTGAAATCCGGTCGCTGATAGACAGGGAGAGAGAAGGAGTCGTTTCTAGCAGATTTCTGCGCGGCTTTAGTTGATCGTTTCGTCTGCGTCTGCCGGACAACCGTGGGGCTCGGTCATGGGTCTGATAGCAGCTTGACCATCGCCGTCGAGAGCAGGCTGCCTGATAACCTGGCTCCTGGTCTTTCCTCCTCTCCGAGGAGCTAATGCTGATTGCAACCAAAGGGGGCACAGGCTTTCCGCAACAGGCTTATCTCCGGGCTGGGAGGAAGCCTGTGAAAAAAAGCAGACCCTCAAAATGTTCCCCTCCTCCTCTGTCGCTGAGGAAGCCTGCAAATTCTGGGCGTTGAAAATACCTGGAAACGATCGGCGAGTAAGAAACGCAGTAGGAAAACCGTGGTCCTGTTCCTCGTTGGCCAGCCTGGCTGGGTTTGTCTGCGATCCAGGGAGCTGGACCAGCCCTCTGCCTGCTTTATAGGCTTCGCTTTGTTGGTAGGTCTTCTACATTTTGCACACTTTGAAGCCTACTGCAAGACAAATACCAGAAAGCGAAGTGAGGTGGTGCTGCAAGGGTGTCAAAATACCCAAACTGTATGGTCCCTGAGCACATGAATTGCAATACGAGCACTTGAACAGTCTTGAAAAGCAAAGCTACATGCTATCAAAGTCCATAATTAGTGGATTAAATTCTTCAGTCCTTAGTTATAGCTCATGTTATCCAAGCATCATGTGTGCAGAAGAACATTCCTCACTTGCCTTGTCTTTGCACAACTAAAGCATGATTTTTCTACTTAATTTTGGCCCTTCTGCAGCCATATGAGAGTGCAGAAGACAAGATTTGACTCTTCATGTCTGTGCTGTCCAGATTGCTCTTGACATTAGATTTCTGCGGGAGCTAGGGCTGAAGATTTGTTCCATTTCATAACTCCTGTGATATCTTTGGGGTTACAGAATACGTATTGCAGTAGATACTGCGAATCAATTTTGATTCCCTGGGAGCAGCAGTCAGTTCTTTTTCTAGTGCTTCAGGGAAAATACATGTTTCATTGCCAGCTCATAAGCAAAATCTTCTGCAAATTACTTAAGAAGTAGAAAAAAATGCTATTTTGGCTCACAAGCCTCCAAAAATACAAAACTGAAGAATATTTAACTTTTATTTCTATCCGGTATATGCAAACCCATACACACATAAAGTATGTGCATGTGTATATATCTGTGCACACATACACAGACTTAAGTGTAATGAGCTGTAAGACTTGGTATACTAATTCTTTTGCTTCTTTGAAGTTGTGGTGGGCAAGAGTGATGTCTCTTCTACTCATGACTGACTTCTCTGAAAATCCTGCAGGTGCCTGTTGAGTAAAACCTTTTAGAAACGTGAGGTCAAGTGGAGAAGTCCATCCTGTGGACCTTCTGTTGTGCACAGTTCGTTTCTGAACTGAAATGCCCGTTGCAGCTCTGAAATCTGTCTCCACGCTGCTGCATGCCTCTGAGCTGCGGTTGTCACTGCTGCTGAATGTTTCTCAGCCATCTGAGCTTTTGCTATCCAGCTATTCTTTTGGAAGACTGAAGCAACTGGTAAAGATGATCTCTTCACTGTTAGTTGGCTTTTTTTCCCCCGTGATAACTCTGCCTTCCACCAAGTTCCAGGCTGCGCTTGGACTCAGCTATTCACTTGAGGGCTTTCACCTCGGAGCATCTGCATGAGCCATTAACAACTTCTCCAGGCATCTTCTCCTTATAGTAATATGTCTCTGGGTCAGTAGTACTGGGAGGTTCAAATGTTCTTCTCAATCTAAAATGCTTACGTGTGAAATTGTCATACAGAAAGAGGTTAGCAGAGAACTGGTCCTGATTTTTTCAATTATGCACACTCTTGTTTGTTTTCTTTTTTCTGAGAATTTTCCCCAATTCATCAACTGTTAACCGTTGTGCGAAATGATACGGAGCTGTCCCTTGGGCCGCAGCAGTCAAAGGCTAGAACTTCCTGAAATTGCTAGAATTGATGCAATGCAAATTCAGGTTTTGCAGAAAGGTATAATGAGTCCAAGCTCTGGCTAGACGGACCTCACCCAGGCACTGCACGAGGTCTCTTTGAAAGGGAGCGATGGAGATGGCTGCTCTACTCCGGTCCACTTTGAAAGAGTTCTCAGGGATTTTTGTTTATTTTTTCTTCCACATAGAGAGTAGGTTGGGATGAGGAAACACCTCATTGCAAAAGAAAAAGAAGCAAAACTGGTTCCAGGGCAGAAAGTGCCATCAACCACAGGGAGACTACGCTTTTTTGCATCAGCGGACAAACACGGCAGCAGTGGCTGCTTCAGAGAACTTTCCAGGAATTTTCCCAGCGTTTCCAGAAACCCGGGCTGGACCTTTACAGGCCAGACAAGCACCACTACAGTCTGTTCAAACCAAAGACTCACAATTGGACATACTGTGTTGGATCACCTCTCGGTAGGAACCTGCAAACCTCCATTTTTGCCAGACAAACTGCTGGTTTCTGCCCTATTGGGCATACAGCCAGCATTGTCAAGATAAAGGTGACCATCTCCTTTGCAGAGGGTTTAGACTTACCTTTTTGCAATCCAGTATCCCAGATAATTCACACTATTTCAATGGTAAACTAAAGTCGTAAAGAGGAGCCAGCAGTGCTGAAGTCAAGGAAAGGTTTGCCGGAAGGACATGCTAATGTGAAAGCATCTTCTTGCGCTATTTTAGTAGCTAGTTTACAAGTCCAGAGATAGCTGCTACCCTCAGCTGAGTTGGTGCGTACTTGGTGGCAGAGTCAGATCGGTGTGACAGGACTCCAGGACCCCCAGGATCTGCGTGGGGCTGCTCCCCGGCAAGGATTCAGCGCAGTTGGGCGATCAGGGCCCTTCGTGACAAGTACAAGCAAGTGCCTGTGTGTATATGCATTTATTCTATTTGGGAAACCTACTGAAAAAAAAAAAAAAAAAAAAAGAAGCTTTCTCATGATGCTGTAGCAGGGTTAGCAAGCATTTTAAAGTTTCAGACTTAGAGTATGGCTGTGAAACTAAGCTGGTGGCGTAATTAGAGTGAAAGAAGGCTTGAGAAAAAGAGAAATGAAAGGAAGGTTAAATATAACATCTGCATAAAAAAAGATGAGCAAAGATCAATTTTGGAAGAAGAGGGGAAAGGCTGAGTGTGGGTGTGAGAGAGAGGAGTTTGTTTAAAACCGAAATGGTACAAATGAGTACTAATAGCCCAGGATTTGACTGCCATGGAAAAGTGTATCTAAAGAATACCTCACTTCGCCCCAAAATAATTAAAGTACAGAGAAAAATGGGAGAAGATGATGAAATGAGCAATGTGCTCATTAAACTTAGGTATATCAGAGGAGAGAGTGTATCTGAGCAGTAAGCTCAAGTCAGTCTGTTTGTCTGTGTTGATCTGCAGGGAGATGGCTGCACTGCGTGGAGGTCAGAGGTTTTGGGGGCCCAGCTCCATCGGGGCAGGACCCTCAAATAACCCTGGGAGTTAGTTCCATGCTCTATTGCCAAGTTCTCTAAGGAGTGAGGAAAGGGCTTCGGTGTTACCGCTGGGTGGAGAGAGCTCCTGTAAGGAGCCCCCCAAAAACTCAGAAATATGGTAGAAAAGAAGGGGGGGGGGGGGGGGTCTTTGAGTAAAATACAGTCATGTCACCTGAACTTAGTGAGAAATTTTCATCTCAGTTTCAACACTTCTCTTGCAGTGTAACAGGACATTCAGTAAAAATGAGAAAAATCAGAAAATATTATCCATTGGCTCTTCCCCAATTAGAAATTACCCAGAAAAAACACTGCTAGGAGTAGAAGTGATCAGCCTTTGACAAGGCAGAGGGGGATTTGTAAAAGTTCATTTTCAAGGTTATACGATTGAAGAATAAAACAGGAAATCCCCTTACTTTGCAACTTTTCGAAAGATGGCATTCAAATTACATTTAGGATATGATCCAAATGCCATGAAAAATTTTTCCATCAACTTCGATGGATGTTCTAAAACAGGATGTGTTAAATCAGGGGAAATAATAACAGAGTCACAAGTAAATTAACAGAAGATTCACAACACGTTATGAATCACTGTATTAAAGAATCAATTAGAGTCAGCTATTTAAATAAAGGCAGAGCAGTAGCAAAAAAAAATTTGAACTAGAAAAAATCAGAACATCTGCTGAAGTTTCCAAAGCTATATTTAATATTAACTTGGGAAAAGCACCTGGACTGAATGGTGTCTCATCAAAAATTTGTAAGTGTTTCCAGACCAAAATCACTTGGATACTTTTTAAAAAAAAATCATCTGCTCAACTAAAAGAGAAAACTCCTCTCTAAACCCTTCCCTACTGTGGAATTTTGTTATGGGGAATATCACCATCTTAAAGCAGAGAAGCAACAAAATGCAAATGTTTCTGTATGGTCCAGGGTTTTTTTGTTGATCATTACGATCTAGTACCAGAGTCTCTGCCCCACTGGCTGCTGCAATCAAGCTGCACCTTCTGCCCCAAGAAACTAGTTTGCTGGAACAGGGCCTGCCCTTGTATAACAGTACAATTAGCTAACAGTGGGGTAGACTTTATTATTATTATGAAGAATATTTCGGATTCAAGCACTCAGCACAGAGGAGAGTTTGAAAAGTGAGCTGACTTTTGGTAGAGATGCCAAGAAACCTACAAGTGGATGGACCATTTCTTTGGTTGTTAGGTGAATATTCAGAGAAAAAAATCTGCTTTTGAAATTTAAAGCAAACTTACTGTCTTTTTTCACTTTAGTCAGGAAAGTACTAGGAGACAGGACTGCCTATGTCTGATCGTGTGAGTTGTGAAACGTTTGGTCAGCCAGCTAGAGATCAGCCAGCCATATACCTGATGTTTCAGTGCCTATATTTATGGTTCCTCTGATGATGAAATCTAGATTTCTGCAACGACGAACGTAATTTCTCTGCTGTCGGTTAAGACCTTGTTTCGGGGAGGAGCTGGCAGATGCTTGTGATGCCAAACGAGGCTGTATCATGCTTTCTGTTGTGCATGGTCCCCTGAGCAATGCGGGCCACTGCCTCCCTGTGCCTATTTTCTGAAAAATGTCGGTGTTCAGAAAGCTGTCTGAAGACAGATTTAAATTTGATATGAATTCATTTCATTGAGGGGAAGCACCACTGCAGGGGGAAAACCCCACACCTTGACACACTAAAATGATTGCAAGAATTCTTCTTTAAGATGTCTGAGGAGGAACATTTCTCCTAACATGGAAAAGACATCTAGATTTTACATTGCTGCTACAAAATGAAAATCTTAGAGTGGGAGAACTTAGCTTTGGTTATTCTTGATAGAGACAGCTAGAGTAAGTCAGCATAGATCCATCTAGATGTAGTGCAGCTGCACTGATTTCTACCTGTTCAGACTCTAACCCCATTTATTTAAGAATGAATGTGCTAGTTGCAGGGACAATTCTAGCTACACTCTTACTTGAGATTACCCCACTTTTAAGTACAAACAGACATTTCTGTGTATCTTTTTCTTTTCCTTTACAGACCTTTATTTATATTATGTATCTGTATCTCACATGCCAATGGAAATCAGGAAAGGAAATTAATTTGTATGAATGGACTTCATAAATGTAATGATTTACCAGTAATGAAATCCTGGTTTGCAGAATGAGAAATAATAGGGCTTTTCCAAAATATCTTAATCCTTGGCTACGATTAGTGGCATAAAATGAACCATTCTTTCCTATGTGTCTAAAGTCCAAGTTGTGCTCCATGTAGCTATGTGATATTCTTTCCAGTCTCATGTCAGTAAATAATTGCAGTGCTGCTCTTTAGTCTGTCTCTGACCTTCGCTATGCTTGCCTTTCTTGAGCAAAAGTTGGGAATTGTGACAGATTGATCTCCTTCTGTGATCTGATCTAGTCTAGTGTGAAAGGAAAGTTCGTTAATCCTACTCCCGAATTCCTTAACCAGTTTACATAAATGTACTATTCTATAAGCATATGTAATACAGCACAGCCATAACAGTGCTTAAACAGGATTAGGCAATACCTCATTTTCTAACTACTTCTACTTTTGCAGAAATACAAATTCACTTTCTTTATATTGTCAAGGGTGATTTTTTAGTAAAAAAATTATTTTAACTGGTTTAGGTCTTATGAGTTTAGGCTAGAATATTGTCTAGTCTGTCTAAACTTGTCATAATTCTAGTTGTTGTTACCTGAACATGAACCAAAGATGATTCTTGTTTAAAGGAGCCCCTTTTGGGGAGGGGAAGAACCAAGTAGCTTAACATAATCTGGTTTTAACAATTAAAAATTGGCAGCTGAGCTGTGTACTGAAGTAAAGCAAGGAATTTTAGGTCTAGAGAAATGGTAGAATCTAGAAAAGAAAAACCACATGCTACTAAAACCCTGTGTATGGTTTTCCAGTATTCCTTAGAAAGCAGGTAGGGCTCTAGGATCAAACTGTACCCGCACGCATATGCGTGAAAGCCCACACACTGAAGTAAACACAGTGATGTGGTTGTCCTCTTTGAGTGGTAGGAATCAGAAGTAAGTCTGCTGACATCAGAGAAGTTGTGTATGCTTCAAAGTTCAGGCAAAATAAGAGATCTACTTGCCTTTTTTGCATGTCAACATTAAAACATTTCAAATAATCTTTAGGGAATAACGAGCAAAACAGGGTGTTTACAACGCAGTGACTGATTCTTTCCTGCCAATCCATCAGACCTGTACCTTGTGCATTTATAGACCACCTTTACATACCTGCCTGTGTTTAATAAGGACTTGATGCAAAGCCCCTTGAAGTGAATAGGAGTCCTTCTGTTGTCTTCCGCGCTCTTTGGATCAGGCTTCAACTTACAATCACGAGAACCTATCACTTAATGCTCTTAAAAAAAGTAATGCATGAAAACCTCTAGTACTGGGTGAAAATTTAAGGGCCCAAAAGTTGATGCAGACACAAGTTACAGTTCCCAAAGTAACTGTAAAAGATTATATTACATTAATATGTAAAGGTTAACGGCACATACAATAATCTGAAATACTGTCCGTATTGTATATGTAGTGTGACTGACTTGCAGGGTTTTAAGAACCCTCACTTTGGTTGTTTGGGTGCGCTGATATTTAAAGCAATGTTTGTGTTGGTTACAAGGCCTAGGCCAAAGGGATCTCAAGGAGCCCTACATTCTTGCACATTGCCTAGTGGATAGGTATATTTTGGGTAAACGCACCGTGCCTATTTCTGTCCCCCTTTATGTCGGTAGAAAAGAGAAATTTCTCTCCTGGCATAGCTGTCGTACAGGTATGTAAGGTCCCTTTGTTCCATTTTGGAGGTCTCTTGAGTTGCCGTACTCTTTTGTGTGGTCTGTAACAAGACAATGACAACACTGCACCATGTGTCCTTCATGGAAAACGGGGTAATTTCAACAATTTTCCATTTTCTGTAATGTTTTTCTCTGAAGCGGGAGGCTTGCTTTATGTGTGCAGAGCTTTCTGTCGCAGCTCTCCATAGATAGCCATGACAAAGAGAAAGCATGAAAGCTTCTGGGGCAGAACATTCATCCTCGCTTATCTGGCCCTCGGAGACATTAGCTAATCGAGGCACGATACTCCATACAATAGGACAAGTGCTGTAAAGCTACCTCTGTTATCCCAGTGAGCATGGAGACTTATCATTCCCATGGCCATTTTACAGGATTTGTTTTCTTCTGACAACAACATCCACAGCCTACGGTGCTATCGACTCCAACAATGAATCTGATGCTGGCTCTGTGTGTTATCGGCTCCCTAATAACTGTCTTTTTTTTTTTTTTTTTTCTTCTTTCCCACCCCATTTGTGAGAATTTGTCCCCTGGAGCTCTTCTCTATCAGGCCCCTGCAGCTGCTGTTATTTTAGATATGGCAGGAAGTAGGTACCGGAAAACAGCGAGAGCTCGCAGCGCTCAGAAAAATCTAGAAATTCCTCTGATTTACCCCAGGCTCTGGCTCCAATCAAAGCCGGTTGCAAAAAAAAAAAAAGAAAAAAGAAAAGGGAGAGGGAGAAGGGGGGGGTGTTGGCAGGGGGAAAGACCCAAGCAGACAACGGTGTCTGGGCTGCGCGTGTCAGGAAGGAGAGTTTCAGCCGTCACCTCCCCGGGTACCGGGGAGATGCTCGACACAGCCCTGCGAGCCGAGGAGCGCTCGGCTGGGAGCGACGTTCCAGGCGCTGCCGCCGGCACCCTCCCTCGCCGGCCGAGAAAACCCCTTCTCGCCTCCCCAGGGACGTGCGTTTCTAAAAGCTCATCCCTTTTTTTTACGCTCTCCCCTCTCGTGTCCGGTGTGCGCCTAAAGCGGATCAGCTTACCCGGTCGTCCGGCGGGCTCCCATAAATGCTTTTAGCAGCACTTGGCAAAGGGCGCCAGCCAAAGGCACTGGTGGAAAGTCACTAGAGCAAGAAACTTACATCACTACTACTATTATTATTATTACTACCGCTATTATTATTATAATTTTACAGCTCAGACGGGATACTTCTTAATCTGCTAAGCAAAGACCTTTTTAGCCACTTTGAATACCTTTTAAATCAGGCTGACTCTGGAGATGACTTCTAAAAAAAGAAAAAAAGAAGAAACGATAAAGAAAAACACCTCCAAACCTTTCAGTTCAGCAAGTGGTTTAGAAAAAGAGACACCACCACCCCCATACACAAAGACATACACGGAAAAGATACTACCTTTAGAACTGGTTTTAATAAAGAAATCTTCCTCTTTGACACAGCAGATAAGGAGGAAGATGTCCGCCCACAGACATCTCACACCATTAGCGATCTAGTTAACATCTGTAAATGTTTTAGGGAAAGAAATTATACTTTGAGACATTTATTTTTTAATTACAGGCTCCAGATGAGATTTGTTAGAGCAGGGAAATGTATCCCATAGCGACTGATGTCAATAGCAAGCAGTCCCTAAAGCCAGCCAGGATTGGGAAAGCCATGCTGTTTGCTGCTCTTGGCACTGCTCCCTGCTTTCACAATGTCAAACTTAGAACCGCCTTTATATGCACTTTCCATTTTTTTTTCCACAGTAGCTGTTGCCAGCAAGCTGTAAACTACCGTATATCACTCAGATTTAAGAACCTAAACTTTAAAACAAATTAAACTCTTGTTGACATTGTAATAAAAATCAGAATCGAACTGAACAGCTCAGTAAAACTGCACTTCAATTATTTTATGGATTTAAGATTGTTTTCTAGGATTCCCAGACTCCCAATACAGCAAAGTTATTTCCTCTTGGCAGATGTCTGGAAAAAAAAAATTCATTGAATGGATAAAATTATGTGGCAGACACTAGGTTGAAGCCTAAAGGGAGGAAATGGTGTCTCCCCAGCACCTGTAAATATTTGCTCTGTGTCTTGACCAGAAGAGCCGTTCGTCCATACTTTGAAAAAAAATGTCAAGGTATTAATTTTGTGAGTTTTTAAGAAAAGAGAATTTTCATCTGTTAAAACCCAGTTCCTAACTAGGTGTTTATGTGGTTTTGAACGAGAACGGCAAATACGGGTTATGGGTCTGACCCACCCTTCAGAACCACATCCAAATGCAGGTAAATGCATGCAGCGCACGAGTGCTCCCAGTCACTGGCCTCTGCTTATCTTTCATCTCCCTACTTAGCAGTTAATGTTGGGTATTCTTTTTATAATTCTCTTTTTTTTTTTCCTATTCTGTAAAATGGAAACAGTGGTTTCCATCCGATTAATTGCCAGGTTTCCATTCTTTATAATGTTTCCTCTCAAAACAGTTTGGAATGAAAGTATTTCAGAAATGTGTGTAGACGGAAGCAACTGGAGATAATAATTTGTTTCATGTCACTCTGTTTTACAAAAGGTGTGGTGCACAAGAAGGGCTGTTGCGTGGAGCAAACAGCAGTCGGCTTGCGCAGCCTTTCACCAAAACGTTTGTGGCACCTAACTTGTTTTCTTTCATCACATCAGCAAAATGTCCTTTATGTCCCGAAGGCCCCTTGCGTTCCCAGGGTCTTCAGGTCTTCAGCAAGAGCTGACCCTTGCTGGGTTGCTCCTCTCACAAGGATGCATCTGAAGATTGGGCCAGATGTTGCACATCTGCATGCCCACAGCTAGGTCCCGGGGTCTGCATGTTCTGGCTGAACCCCCCCGGGGAGCGCTGGTCCCTCTGAGCAATGTGTGGTTGTGTGGATTTTCCGAAACGGCTGTGTTAGGCTCCATGCGTTCACCTCTTGATCTGAATTGGCTGACTTACCTGACTGACTCTCACGTAAGCAGCCGGTTTTCTTCATTGTAGCATTAATAAGTTTTTTAAAGCTACTCTTGAATTGCTGTTAAAGTTCTTCCACTCATTTGGTTGCCTGGAGCACCTCTCAAAGTGCAGGCCAAATTCCTGCTGGAGTTTGGATGCATTGCCAGATCACAGCCTGGGCCGTGGAAGCACCCTGTCATTTCTCAGCTATCGAGAAGCAAGGGTTTTGGAGTCCAAGTACTCAAAAAGAGGCAGAAAATAAGTCTGTCGCACATTGCGAATGGTTGTTTGGAAAGTGTAACGCAAACGTTCTGAATAAAATTTCAGGTCCTTAAGTGTGCTTCAGAAATGAGTGTTGTACGCCTGTGTTTGTCGAGTGCCTTTTTCCTAGTTCTCTAGTTCTGGCTGCAGGTTTGCCGTGCTTCATTCTCGGGGCAGAATAAATTTCCTCTCTAGTGGAGAGTGCTGAGCTTCAGCACGGTTCCCGTGTCAAGCATTGAGCTGCAAGGGGGAAGGTTTCTTCTTCCCTGGGAGCCCGGCTGTGATTCTTACTGAATTTTTGCAGCCATATCTGGTGTTTTTTTCTGTTGACATTGCTCTGTCAGTCCAGCCTAAGGAGCCATTCTGCAGCTTAACACAGCATGGGGGAGAGGGGAAAAGAGGAAAAGACATTTTGCCATGTTTGCAGCTCTGTCGCACTGGGACCATATACAAATAAGAGTATTCTTCCAGCTGCTCTAATTTGAGACGCTTGCTATAGGCGGTTTTAGCATCTGAGGGGTACTGGAGTCCAGCAACTGTCTGGACACGGTGGTTTTCACAGCTACGTCTTCTAATAACCTAATAACGCCCAGCTGGTGCTTTCCCCATCATGGTCCAGCTTGCATTGATATGTCTTCAGTGTCTCTCTACGAAATCAGCCTGCTTTGTATCGAACCTTCCCACCCAAACTGGATGGGAGTTGTGTCATGAAAAGGTCTTTAGCTAGTGTAGTTAGTGTAGTGCAAAACCAACGCAAGAGTATCATTAACCACTGCCAGTGCTCTTCTCCAAGGAGCCACGGCAGAGAGGACGTGCATTCCTCTTTGAACTGCAGCGTTCTTCAGCAACAGACGCTGCCGTGGTTAAAATAAAGTCCTGTGGCATTACATACAGCTCGCATTACGGTGGTGGCCAGGTCATCATGCCATAAGCAAATCTATCACCTGACGATTTGCCTGCATCAATTTTTTTGCAGGCTGTTTGCAGCCACCAGAGCTAACAGAGCTAGCCCTACTTCTGTGCCAACTGCTGAAGATTAGCAGCCATGTTCCATCACCTAAGGATTTCCCCCAGCCAGCGCGACCTTTCCCAGCCTAGCCCCCAGCAGGCTCACAGGTGGATTTCTTTTGCCTTATCAAACACATTAAAAATTTTATTAGCCCCACCCAGCATTTCTCTTCCATTGAGCAGCGTGTGGCCAGCCACTGACTGAGTCATCTCATGGCCATCGTTTTATCTGCCTGAGCAAAACTCCTGTGAATTAGGGGTTCACAAACAAAGCTCACCCTAGGTGGGAATGTGGCCCAACAGTGGTCGCCCCCCCAAGCAACACAAATATCGTGTATTGTGTATGCAGCAGCATCCTAGTGTTGCCCCTGCCTTGGTGCCCTCTTTGCTAGATAATGTGAATAATGCATTGATCTTTTCTGTTTAGCGCACGCTTTGAGGTTTGCCGATGAAAAGGGCTATAAAGGCAAGAGGTGTGGGTGATGGTGATGATAATGGGGCAAGTAGGGTGCATTTAAAAAAAAAAACCAAAAAACATCCTTGCTCAGAAGAAGATCAGACAGACGCCATGATCTTATCTCCGGGACACTTCTAGTGTTGAGGCCCAATGTTACTCCTACTGAAGTCCATCAGGCTTTGAGGCTGGTTGAGTGGAGGAATAGCTGAGTTTCTTGGCTGTTCTGTGCCACGGAAAGCAAAGGGCACTCAGCAAATACTCCTGCGTGACCCAAGGTGCTTCTTTCTTTCTTCCATTCATTATTTCTTTGCTTCATTTGATATGCCCAGCTGCACATGAGCTGGTTTTTTACGAACAGTAGCGCAAGGTGGCTCATTTTGGAGGATTCCAAGACGATCTCTAGGGGCCACATTATTATTACATAAAGTCAATTAAAGAGCATACGTGCACATCCCATTGATTTGATTTAGAACTAACAAAAGCTTCAGTAATGTGCAATTACAAGAAACTTAATGACCCCTTTATATTGAATGCAACTTCCGTGGCACCTAATATGCTTTGATGAATTGCTCATTATGTGCAATGTTGGAAAAGCTTCTAAAAAGATTAATAATTGTATAATCGATAGAGAAATTCAGTCTGATTTGGCTTTTTTTAAACTCTGAAATCAGTTAAGTCATGGAGATTATGGATCCTCTCTTCCTCCTGTTTTCCCTCCTATACCCCCAGATTATTTTTTTTTTTCTAAAGGTAATCTGTCACTTTTCCAGCATGTGGAGAAACCCCTTCTCGAGTAATGTGAAGCGGTCTGGCCTGATACGGATTGCCATGTGAGGTCCAAAAGGCTGGTGCCAGCTGCCGGCAGAAATCGCCGGTGCTGGGCTGGATGCGTACACGTGGGATGCTCCTTTGGCGGGGCAGGAGGTCCCCGAGTAGCAGCATCCAGCGTTGGGCTCAGAGCTTTGCAGCATGATCCAGACCCACTCCCCCTCTCCCATTCACTGCCTGTGGGCTTGGGGAGCTGCCAGCCCTTGGGGCCGTCAGGTGGGCTTCAACCTTGCTCTCCTCTGAGAGCCTCGTGTCTCGAGTGTCGCCCGTGCCGCGGTTGACTGCAAGTTGTGACGGACAGCAAACCTTGTGGGATGGGTTCGGAAATAGGAAAGGGAAAAGGGGAAAAGGAAGTTTCATTTCTGTTACGTTCGGGGTTTAATAAATACTGCCGGAGACGTCTGGAGGCTAAAAAACAGGCAAATGCAGAATTGCTTTAAATTTGTTTTGATTTTGAATCCACTCTCGTCATGCTTCAGGGCATGATTCATGAGTTTTGAACGCTGGGGTCTGACAGCACTATTTCACTGCTGGGTGCTAAACTGGAAAGTAAAACTGATCACCAGAATCAGTTTGTATCACTGTATTTCTTACGGCAGGGGCAAATTTCTGTTGTCTCTAGCAAAGCGGTGCATGCTCTTCCTTACTCCTTCCTGACTGGTACCCACAAAGCTGCCAGCAGTACCGACCTTGGGTTTTGGCTGCCTTAGGTAGCATTTGCGTAGTTCTTCTGTCATGTGGAAATTTTGTGTAAAACGTAAAATATGTCTGTTTTGTTTCCCTTACAGATGCTCTTAGGAACGTAAACACATAATTTTGGTTAAAATGTGGTTTATTTGTCTGTTGCCCAGCCCTACCCTCACGCATGTGTGTATGTGTGTGTCAAACGTGGCTTGCATCATACCAGGGCAGAACCTGAAGCCTCTGCGCAGCCCAAACCCCAGCCGCTCCAGGCAAGGTTGGCTTCAGTGAGGGCTACTGAAAATTCCTGTTGGCTCTCTGATTCTTTGGTTATAAAAGCTAAGCCAGGTTGAGCGCAGCCACCCTCAGACTGAGAGTAAAAACGAGCTACAGTTTAGACCCCCGTGTGCTGGGAATCACTGCGGCTCTGCTGATTCCTGCGCTAATTCCCAGCAGCCGGGGAATTCATCCCTAAGTGTTTGCAGAGCAAGAGACGCAGGGCGTTCCCAGGGTTGCATATGGGAGGGATGAAAAAAATCCAAACCCAGGAGTTTTGGTGTGATAGGATGGGACTCATTTAGTCTGGGCACCTAGTCAAGAGCCCCAGTTAAATTACTGCCACACGGTGCTGTCATCGCGCTCCAGCGAGGAACCTTTCCCATTAGCCCTCCGCAGCGCAGCCACTGTGGGAGATTTTGCATTATTTGGAGCTGTTGAGCTAAGTAAGGCAGAGGGTAGAGCAGGTAGGAAAATGATTCCTTGTTAATGTCTGTCGTGCACAACAATACCATCCACTGTGCCAAGCCGACGTTCGTATGGGAGGGTCATGTTTTATTAAAACCTGCTACTTGTTGTCACTCACTTGCTCCACTGTCCTATTCGCTGTCTCCAAAAATAGCATGCCCTGTGGTGGTGGCTTATTATGATTAAACAGATAAAAATAAGTTTAAGGTTTAAACACATCCAGGACACCTGAGGTAATACAAGATCTGGCTTCTTTATGGAACGTGTGAAGTTATATTTTCCATTGCTTCACAAGACTTGTTTTGTTTGGTTTTTAATTCAGTAAGCTTTAATGTGATCTATAGTTTCGCATTACAGGCTGGCACCTCAGGAATTTGTATCACTGTTTTCTGATTTTTTTTCTTATTCACAGGACAATACTTACTAGCTTTGAAAAAAGAATTTCTCTGACAGCCCTATTTTTCTTAGTGATTTAAGTAATAATTCTATGTTGTTTGTTGCAGCTTTCATATGTCAGAAAGGATTGCTTCTTATTAGTGAGGAAGTAGGTACCGTGATAAAAACTGTAGAATTTTACTCATGTGATGGAGTTTATACCAGGAGCTTCATTTCTTTACTCACTGTATATGTGTCTATATTTAGCCGGTTTTCTCTTTAATAAAATCAGTGCATGGCAATAAGGGAAAACATTTTTTCCTCCTGTATTTCTGCTTCCTCTGCATTCATTTGCGACTTTGAATTCCTCTTCAGTGATGCTAATAATGTGGCATTTGATCTGAAATGAAGGGCATATGAGAGCACAGGAGCCTGATGGAGCATGATGTGGCATCGCTGGTGGAAAATCCAAGGGCAGTAATTACAGACAGTAAAGTGAACGTCATACTACAAAACATTACTACAGGTAGTGTCGTGTCAGCGTCAAACTTGTAGACTCACTCCAGAGTTATGGTGCCTTATTCATTTGCTGTCCTTATTCATACGCTGAATGGCGACAGCGTGCTCAGAGCTGTACCCAGTGGGGAGGAAAACACAGTCCCCACTCCACAATGCTCGTGAGCAGCGAGCTGTTGCCAACAGCAGAAATTCAGAGCACTTAGGGGTACGTTTGCACCGTGTAATGAGGTATGTGGAGAGATCCCTGACCTGGGTGTTGCTGTAGTTGTACCGGCGCAGGGCTCGACCTGGGCTAGTGAATTCTGCTGGAAGGCAAAAACGATGAGCCAAAGTGAGGCAGTTTTGCTTTCAGGACTGCTACGCTTTTCTGGAGATTGCTCAAATGTGACACCTAGCTGTGCAGTATGACCAGCGTCAAACACGGTCCAAGCGTGGTATCCAAACATGGCATCGCGTTGCTTGGGTGGTTACACCCATCTGAAAGACGAAGCGTTATTGTCTGGACACGGCAGAATCCGGGCGTAATTTCACACAGGCTTTTCACACGTGTGGCTTGAAAGATGCAGCTGGTGTTACTTGTATTTTCCATGAGACGTGCACCAGTCAGAGCAGGTTGCTTTTGTTCCTTTTCGGCAAGAGAGCATTACGGCATCTGAACCTCCTGCTTCAGTTCTGCTCCGTGGTAGAGACGATGGTCCCCAGCGGTCGCAGGTGGACATGAAGTAACAAGCAAAGGTTGGTTAGTCAGCTGTGGAAAAAAGCTTGATGTGACCCTGAAGGTCTAGATGTCTTGGGACATGCTGTGTGGCTCTTCCTATTGATAAGGAAACCAAAAACCATCCTGAAGGAACAGAGCTGATGCCGTCGCTATTTACGCAGAAACAGGGATGCGTACACAACCTCTCCGTGCCCTTTTACTTCAACTCTATCACACCCCTTAAAAAAGAGTGGAGCGGAAAGCCGCAAAAACTTGCTTGTGAAAGAGAAGTGTGCAGTCGGAAAGGGGTGCAACAGTGAATGCAACCCACAGCTCTGCTGCTCGGTCTCCTTGTATGAGCCTTTCTGGGCCGCTGCTGAAGTGAACTGAAGTTGATGGAAAGACGGTCGTTGACTTCCACAGCCTTCGGGGTGCAATGTATGAAAAGGCAGCGGCTTAACCCGGCCAGAAACTGGAGCCTTAACGTTACTGCTAACAAAGTGAATGGAGGTGGGATACGTTTTCAAAGTGCCATCGTTCCCTGCCAAAACTGTGGACTCAGCTCTTCCTAATTGTGGGTTTGACCATGGCTCTCCGTTTACCTTCCATTTTTTCGGACTTTTGGGAGCATTGGCCTTTAGGAGTATGGAGTCTTCCAAGCTCTCCTATTTGTAGCCCCAGCAAGCTCCCCAGTTGTGGAAACCCCCTGCATGTGCCTTCTCCCCACTCCCTGCACCACTGACCTCTCAACTTCTGCGATCTGAGTGGGATCAGTATCTGAGCTGGAAGGCAGAACATTGTCTCAGAAGAACAGGTATTTTATTAAAACAAAAGGCCACAATGTTATCTATATTAGTAGTCAGATACAAGGAAAACAGAAATCTGCAGAAATTTAAAGTTTTGCTGGTTGATGGAATCCATGTACAGCCACCAAATGTTAAAAATACTCCATTTCCTATGAAGTTCACATCTATATATGGAACCCACATTTGTTCAGATATGTCTGGTTGTCCTGTTCCGTGCAGGAACCCAAACTGTTGCATCAGTAAGACACTGATTTTGCTAATTAGTAAAGCAAAAATTTCCATTGCAAGGGCATTTTAAAGCAAAATTAAATACAAGAAGAAAAAACTCCTTATTAAACTAAAATGTGGTGTAACAGCTCACCACATCCTGCTACCGTGGCATCTGCTGTTTAGCAAAGGAAAGGTTCCTCTTTCAGACGCCTTGACAGGTAGAGAGGTCACGTGTTACCTGCATTTCTCAGCACTATTATTTTTTTGACTTTCTGTCAGTGGAAAAGCTGAACGTGACAATGGAAAATAGCAGTTGAGGGGAGGCATTGTGGGGAACTGTAGGTGTTAGCTATAAAAGTGACGGTGACCCCCCTCCCCAAAGCCAGCAGAAAAACAGTGAAAAAAATCTGATGACGAAGGTGCTGTAAATCATTGTACTCAGCTGTTTGTCCTGATAGGGATCGACCTGTTGCTTTAAGGGAAGTGTTGTGCTAATCTGGGCATTGAAAATTAAACATCTTGCATGCTATTCCAGATCTGCTGCTAAACTGTATGCAGGGCCTCCAGCAAGCCAGGTAATTCTTTAGGTCTCATCTGTCCTGTCTGTAAAATGGGTCCTTTTGAGTACTCGGGTTATGTTGTTTTAAAAATGAGAGCGAAGCCTTTGCAACCTTTCTTTGAAAAATGTTGCGCTCATGCAAAACACAACTGCTCCTGGAATGGTACTACAGACGTGAATGGATGCGTATCCAAGCAGCAGCAGAATCAAAGATTGGCATTTGCTTTTGGAATGAAACTCAAACCCAGGCCAAAATACTGCTTGCACTGAATACTGCTGTTCTGTGGAGCACACACAATCCTCTTGTAGTAACAGGCTTGTAAGCCAAAACTTGAGCATTCAAGACAGCAACCAGCTGACTCTCCTCAAGTATATAATAAATATTTTGTTAGAAAGGTGGGAACTAAGAGAAAAATACCAATTATTTACAAGCAGTATATCTGGGGAGTTCTGCAGTGGTCCTACAGGACTCACTGGAGCCCTGAGGATACCAAGGGGAAGGAGTGTGATGGATGGCAAAGGAGATGGTGAACATGGAACAATCAGCTCGTTCACACAACACATGAATGAAATTCTCCAGAAACAAATTTAAAACAAACAAAAAAAAGTACTTCTTCCACCAGCACATCCTTAAACTGTGGAACCTGTTGCTGCAGGAAACCGTGAAGGCTAAAACAAGTTCAGAAGGTTATTAGAAAACTTAATGGAAGAAGGTTCAACAAAGTTCACTAGAAAGAAAGATGCAGACCTCCTCTTGCTCATGAAGCCCTCCGGCAGCATAAAGGTGTGCTAGAGAAAGCATCGCTGGAGGTGTGCCTGGTTCCTATGCTCTTTCCCAAAGAATTGGCTACTGGCTGTTGTAGTAGATGTGACACTGGTACAGACGGATGTATGGGACACTTCAGCAGAGCCATACTTCAGTAACAGAATTTTTGATTTGTTGTTGGGAAGGGCAATCTTGGGTCAGCCTACAACAAGAATATTTGATGTTTTCTTGCCAAGAGAAACAAAAATCAGTTTTGGGTCAAGCAGAACACTCCAAAACACTCCATTTGATCCAAAATAAAACATTTCCTAACATGACCAGAAGTGTTAATATGGAGTATTAAAAGAAGCAAACTTTCCAGAAATTTGCAATAAAAAATGTTGATGCTAAAGAAGGACATTTGAAGCTATTTGAGAAATGTTATCCGTATTTTCATGTCATTTTGACTGACCCAAAACTGCATTTCCCACCCACCCCCCCACAAGTTTTCTCTCTACATCTGTTTCTCGGACATGGAGGAAGAGAGGAGTGTCTTCATGGCAGCGCTAGACCCTGCAGCTGGAGATGGCGGGGAGCAGCCTTCTAGCCAAACCCAGCAAGCGTCACCCAGCGCGTTTCGTGTGCTCTTGCCACCTGGTTTCCCCCCGCTCCCACCCGCCAGAGGGTTTTCCTTCCAGCCTCAGGTGCCTCGGTGGGCAGCACGGGAAAGCCCGCTCTCAGCACACTTCCCCTTTCAGCTCTCGTGTTTAGTGCTCCCTGCTAGCCGCCTGCCTCTACCAGATCGATCGCCTGCTTTGCCAGATCACAAATTGCCCCACCTGGGCCTTCTGCGTGCACCATTGTCCCTCTGTAGGTTTTTTCCACTGTGTTATTGGGAATTTTTGCATTTCCGACGCTGCGGTGGGTAAAGGGGAACAAGCGACAGTGAAATAAAGAGGCCGGTGTCTGAGCCGTGCTGTCCATGGGCCGCCATGGATGAGAGAGATGTGGAACGTCCTCTTGGTGGTTTTGGCCCCGTTTGGTCGTGAGATCCAGTGGCGACGGGTGCGCTTTGGTTGAGGTTCAGTTGTCTCCCGAGTCCGTGCTGCCATTGCCTAGTGACTGCTGTTGAACTGTCCGATGTTGTTACCCGAGGACACCAGCCTTGACCGCTGCTCGTCAAGGTAGCAGAAGTCCACCTCTGTTAAGAAAATAACATCCAACAAAAGTCAGCAATAAAGCCGAAGGTCTAATCTGTATCCTGTTGGAGCTGATAACAAAATGACGAGTGATTGCAGCTGGGGACAGATTGGTTTGGCTGGAGAGAGCATGACCGAAGGACCGTGGTGGTTTCATGGGCTGAGCCGAGGCAAGCAGGCTCGCAGCTGAAAGGAAAAGTCACGTCATCTCTAGGGTAAGCCATGTGTCCTACAGCGCTTGAGTGACAGAGGATTCAGCTGAGGGTACTGAACGTGGCTGGAAAGGGCAGCCTCTGAGTGCCTAAGCCAATTTTGGAGATGGACCTTTGGCTCTTAGACTGGCATGTCATCAAGTTGCTTCCGAAATACTTTTACTAAATGCTTTAATAGGGGAAAGCGTGGGCTGGCGGGCTGGGGCATGTTACTTTTGAAAGTCTTACTGAATGAATCAAGCAAGAATATCTCAGCGTGTGCTATAGCATTAGTTTGAGATTCAAGATACCCGAGGGCTAATCCTGACTGAGATGGGGAGCTCCTTCGCTCTTCCACCTCCCTGTCCCCATCTGTGAAATACCGGTGATATTTATGTTCACACTGTACAGAAGTGCTGTGAAGATTCATTATTTAATGTTTCTAAGCACTAAACGAGGATTACCTTGAGTAGTATCTTAATTTTATTTGCTGTAACAGAAACTTTGAGGGAAAGTTAGCAAAACTGTGACACTGTCCGGCCCATATGAGGATTTTTTTTCATTGTCACACTCAACACCAAGATACCACAGTGTGTTTTTGCTGCACACCCAATGTTGCTTTGAGAAGTTTATCAAAGAAACTGTCTTTACAAAAGCATCATGGAAAAATCATCCCACAGAAGAAGTGTGCTGTCTGCATTCAAGGCAGAGACTCGGTCCCAAAAGCTGCCCGGACTCTTGCAGCATGTAAATGGGGTAGCACTTCTTGCTGTGTTCGGATGCATGCAGGGCAGTCTTTGCCACAGAGCAGGGCTTGCTGCTCGAATTTGTTTCCACTGTTGGGTAATAATTAAAGATGAACCCCACAGCACTCTTGAGAGAAAGAACTGCTTTGTCTTCACATCTCATTTCCATACCGCTCTCAGTTTGCTGCCATAAATAGGTAGTTACAAATACAACTGATATTTCCTTTCTGAAGCATGGTGTGCGCATCCATTGGTAGAAGTGGTTTCGGTGGCCAGGACCTGTGACACAAATCCTGACTGATTCATGTGCTGCAGTTCCTAAATGGGCAATAAGTCTGCAGAAAAAAAAAAAAAAGAAAAAACCCAAAAAAACAACCCCCAACTAATTGCTTCAGGAAGTTGGTTTTAGACAGGCTTGGTCTTCTCCAGTAAACACATGAAGTTATCTGGATGGTGGTGAACAACAGCCCACGAGGAAAGGAAAATGCGGGCTTTTCCGTGGTGCTTCCATGACGTGGGCATGTGTTTCCCACTCCCAGCAATGTTAGGGAAACTCAGAAGCGGTGATAGCCCCACTGATGGCATTTTGTCTATCTTCATGTAAATCAGGTGGTGGCAGTCGCTGCAGGGGGGTGGGGTGGAAATAAAAGGGATGTTGTGTAGTCCACTGTAGATGGCCTTTGCCAGGTTCAGTCATTTCCCGTCCATCTGCCAAAAATCACAAGCTGATAAATGGACATAAGTGGAGTGTGGGAAACTGTATTGCTTGATGATCTGCAGGGGAGGGGGAAAAGAATGAAAGACGACTCGTGAATAAAGAAAACAACACTTTATCAGTGGAGATGCAGTCTGACTGGCCGATGCTGAGATAGTGGACCTTGTTTATTCTTTCCTCTGACTCTTGCCAAGGGCTTTAACTTGCTCGTCCCTCCCATCTGTCTGTGCAGACAGGAGCGAAGACTGCATGTCCACATGTGTTGGTCACCACGAAAGGAGGGTATATATTTACTTGTGTTACCAGCCCCAGGGAATGGGCAAGCACACAACAGTTTCTTCTCTTCTTTTTTGTTTCCTAATACTGTCCCACAGTGGAAAAAATCAGCATGTGAAGTCGTATTCTATCTAGGCATTGCAGCTGCACATACCCAGGTTCAGTGGCTGGCAGCTTTCTGCCCCCAGTACCTACCATGGCTAACATACTTTCCAAACGGCTTTTTCTATGGAAGGTGTAGATTATTCCAAGATTTCCTGTGGTTCTCTTTGCTTTACATGTCTGAGCCAGTTCTAGAGCAAATGAAATGTTTTATCTGTCACTGATTTGAAATGTTAAATATGTTTGATGCAATCAAGGATCCAGGATGCTGCTGTTCTTGTGATGCCTGGTTTTACATGGTATTTAGCATGTTAATAACCTTGGTTAATCCTGCTGATTTGTGATCAGCCTGTACAAGCTATCTCGTGATGTTACGCTTACGGTTCAGAGCTGTACTGAAGCTGTCAAGGAATGGATGCAAGTTTGGGGGGGCTGTGTACTGAAGAGACCCTCCTGCAGCAGTGGGATGCTAATGGATTCCTTTTCTCTTGTCTTCTTTCTTTGCAGTAAATGAAATTATAAGGAATGACCTTTCCAGTACCAATGTCCATTCGTAGCTTGCAATACGGGCCTAGTATGAAATCCACACACACTTTTGACTTGGCTGGCGTGTCAGCTCAAGTAGAGAGATACCGAATAAACTGAAGACGTTGCCTGGTACCACTCTGATCTTCCACCTTACTGAATGTCAGGAACTGAAGATTTACCTCTTGCTTACAAAGAAGTACCTCCTCAACTTCAACTGATGAACGAAACAGCTTCTTTAAAGAAAATCATCTCAAAAGAAAGAGGAGGGAGTACGCTCCGAGACGGCGCATTTCACGGGACAAAACTAGGAAACTCAGCAAAATCTGAGTGCTTCTTCCCAGTGCTGATCTTTTTGGCATGGCACCGCTGGCATACAGCCCTGGAAGTGCCTTATTTTACCAGGTTGTGGCATCAGGGCATTTTTAATAAGCTTTGAATTTGCTACCATTAAAAGAGTTGGTAGGTGCAGAAACTATAGAGCTTGCATTCTGGAGAGTGTTATTGGAAAAAAGCATAGGACTCTGCAGCAAAGTAGGGAGAGCAATCCCTACTCCAGTAAGATGCATTTATGAATTCCAGAATTTCTTCAGCTTTTCCTCTGCTGTAATGTACAGCCTATTGCCTTATTCTCAGTGCATTTCAAAAGCCTCCTGATTTGTCATCATCTCAGCTTTCTTTTGCGTATTGTCTTTATTATGTGCTAATGAATCATAGGATTGTTAGTAGTAGCATGTTAAGATTTTGATTTTAATCCGGCTTCAGTCATAGCACAAGTGAGTTGAATAGCACAAAATAAAAAAGGTTGATGGACAAAAAATTGAAATCTATCTTTTACATGATAGATGAATGTGTATGCATGTACATACATACTAGTCTATATGCATATATTTATATATGACAAATAATATAGATGATTGCCTAGTGAGGGCACTGAATTTAGCAATAATTTCAATTTCTGAGAATGCATTTCAGATCCACAACAAATATTTCAGCTACTTCTTTTGAGGGTTTGTTGCACCTAAAGCAGGTATGCATTTTCTTTCCTCATGCAGTTAAGCAAGCACTTTAGATAGGCAAGAAGGATGCATACAAGATACATGTTATTTACCAAATGACAAAATATGAGTTATAGTAACTGTAAATACCAGTATGGAAGAGTGTAAAATATTTGTTCAGTTATAATGTTATTATTCCGCAGAAGCCTTATAACTCTCTGCTACATGTATGAAAAAGAATATTACCAAAAACCCACAAAGGTTTAATATGCAGCGCTGTATAGTGTGTTTTCAGATTAGCTAATGTTTCTGGAGCTACAGGTAGGCATGTAGTGTAGCCTTTAACATTGTATTTTTTACAATCAAATGCTTACTATATAACTAGCAACAACCTATTATTTCATATAACCAAAAAAAAAAAAAAACCCGACTAAAATAAAATAGCATGACTTAAATTAAAAATGTTTAACATTAATATTGTGCCTTAGGAATCTGTGCCCCCTTCTGGAAATACACCTGAACTACACCTCCGTGCTGGGGTGGCCCCTTAACCCTAATGCAATGAAGATTGAAACAGGTTTCACAAAAAGGTGAAATCCTCCTAAGCGTTTTAAAACATTATTCTGTATAATTATGTCTTACTTTCTTTAGAAAAAAATGAAAGCCATATTTGTCACATTTGCACATTACTGTGAAGACATGAGAATATAATATGGCTATATGTACATAATATGCTGTTATTGGTCCTTATAATAGTCTGTTATTCCACACCTGTTTAATCCCAGTTATTTACCCTGTATTTAGCATTGTAGACATTGCATGAAACATTTCTTATAGACTGCCATATGAAAAGTTAAAAAGCTTGACAGATGTCAGCTTGACTTGTAGCTAGAAAATAGATCCAATAAAGCAAAATGTTTTGCTGGAAGCTAGTCTTAGAGTGGTTCATTTTATGTTATCTTGACAAATCTTCCTTTCTTATATAAAATAAGCATTTTTACATTATATACATATATAAAAATATATATCTCCATCTCTTCTATTTGAAGCTGTTTGCATCCTGCTGCATCCTGCTAATATAACCATCTTAGTATGGAAGTAAAGTCTCTTGTCAACAGACTCTTCTTCATTTCCCCCCTGCATTTAAAGACATTGCTGCCAAGGAGAGAAAATGATATATGATATAATTCTCAGCTTTTATTCTCTCAGTATTTCAGAAATGTCAACAAAGTCTGCATGGAGGAATCTCTGGTTATGCCAAAGCATTTTTGTTACATATACATAAATACCTTGGGTGAGGCTTTTATGATACAGGACAATACACACACACACACAGACACACCCTCCACATGTTCACATTTCAGCAGTAATTTTAGCAGGGTTTTCAACTGTATGGTTTGGATATGTTGCACCTCTTTCATCCTTGTTTTCCTCTTTAAGCTATTTTGGAAAAAAAAAAAGAACCCAACCTGTTACTTTTAAGCCTGGATAATGGAAGATTATGCATCTCTTGTATATGTATTCATAAAATAAAAACGAAAGCAGAAATATTTCCCGTATGAGACTGCTATCTTGTTTTTGTACGTGTGGTGTGATTGTTGCTGTCAGTTTATGAACATGGTTTTCATCAACCCTTTTGGAAAACAAAGCAAAACCAAAAAGCCACAACGCTCTGAACTTAGAGCGTAGTCCTTATAGATACGTTCAGAAAGTCTTTTGTCAGGGATGATTCTGACTATTAAAAACAGCCGTCCGGATGAACTTTAAGTGGTGAAACAAACTACCTTACTAACCATGCAGCAAAGTACTTGCATCTGTATATTTTGCTCGGACAACGGTTTCTTTTGCTGTCCCTGGAACTATTTCTGAAACGCGTGGGCTGGGAAGGGTAGGCTTTGGATCTGTGGCCTTTGGTGCGGTAGGTACAAGAGATGGTTTTGTGAGGCTGGAGGCTTTCGGAGCCCTGCGAGGGGAAGGCTGCCCACCGGCTGGCAGATGGGGACGGCTTGCCGTCAGCTGCCTGTGTGCGATGGAGCTGTAGGACGGATCTGATCTGATCTGTAGGATGGATCTGATCTGTAGGACGGGTCCTACTCCCTGAATCGCCCCGCGGCTCTGCCCCGGAGGAGAAGGGGTGTCAGCTTAGTCCATGCTGGGCTGAACGCAGGTCAGGATTTCTAGTCACCTCATCAGGTGGTGCATTTGTATGTACCAACATGTGGCAGCTGATGGATGGGCCAAATCGTACAGAAATGCTGGAAAAACCTGAGCTGCTTTGATTTTTCTAGACCAAAGGCAACTTATGAAGTATGTAAGCACAACAGTGTGCCTACCACAGCCGTCCAAATTTAGGTAAGCATTTCAAAAACTCTTCAAGAAGAAGGAGACACAAATACGCATTTAAGCCTTTGTTGAATGAAGACCTTTCTCTGCCTTGGGTTTGTCTTTCTGTGAGTATGGGGTGAGACACCCTGCTCGCTCTGTCACACCTGGTTTCCCTGGGGCTGCTACGGAATCCCTCGCAATTTAAGGAGAGGCAGATGCTCCAAGCCCATTAAAACCCAGATGCAGCCCAGCTCTTTAGAGGTCAGTCAAAACGCTCTTTCTCTGCTTCCCTGTCTGGAGGGTGGAAATAGTGATGGTTACTCCTCTTGTGGACAGCATGAGCCGTATTGTTGGTGAGGTTCCTGGAAAAAGAAAAATACGGAAAACTCAGTCAGATATTCCCTATGTCTCCTGGAGACTGTGGCATCATTTTGTACCAAATCAAAATGCCTGGTCACAAACTGAATTCATCCAAGCAACATCCTTCGGTCATTGTGCTGCCTGGCCTCCTCCAAGCTTCTTTTCTGCTCATTCCCACACATCCCCTCCTCAAAGCACAGCAGACCCGAGCATGGCTACATTAACTACATCTTGACCAGACTTCTTTAGGCAAAAATAGCCTTTAGCAAACTCCTAGCTGACTACTTTCATTCATAACCAAAGCCGAAGGTGAATCCCACACATCCATCTGGTACTGTTTGACTAAATAGACTTGCTGGAGTCATGCCTTTGAGATTTTTCCTTTCCAGCTGAAAATGGCAAATTTCAAGGAGTTAAGTTTCTTGGGCAGAGCTGTACTGCCTTGAAGCTAAGCTTTTCTTCAGCATGTGTGTAATTTTATTGCATTCATCACTCTAAATCTATTGAATTTGTCTCAGTAAAAATAAAACAAAAATCCCTCTCATCAAGCATATTACAGAGGAGTGTTAAGGTCAATGGCATAAGATCTTTTTGGTTTCTGTAGCTCTTTTTTAAACAACTGGTCTAATTTTATGTCAGAAGCAGTGATTGGACTGCTCATCAAACTAGAGTGAGTCCCATCTTCTCCACCTTTGCACATGCTTGCCCAATATGGAGGTCACGCATTTACCTGTTTTATTTTGCCCTTATTGTTTCCTCTTTCTCAGCAAGTTAATGTTTTTCTTCTTTGAGCCTCTTTCCAAAAAAATGAAAAGGTTTTGATTCTCTTCTTTTCAGGTAGCCAAATAATTTGTTCAGAGCAGATCAGTTACAGATTCTCATACTGTTGGCTTTAATTACAAGCCGTTCTTGATTCCAAAACCAGCTTTTTTTTGGCTGAAGAGACTGTATTTTTGGACTGTGCAAACTCGTGGAGCTTTAACAATTCAAATGGTTGCATTTTCAGGATTTAAGGCGACTGGTAGTATACCTAGCACTTGCTGTCACCCATGGGCACATTAGCTTTTGTCATTTAAACTGTAAAGTTGCTGACCGTAGCACTTCCTTAGCTGCTTTCAGGGACAGGCAACCCACAAGCCACTCTTTGCAGATGTGGCAAATTCATTTTCAGTCGTTTTAGGAAATCCCTTTTTTTTTTTTTTTTTCAGCTTGGGGAAAGAGTTTCCAAAAATGCCGTCAGCATCAGTTTCCAGCACCTCTTCTGAATTAGTTTCGCACCTGCAGCTCCTGTACCCAGCCTGTTTCCAGCGCCGCTGATGGAGGGTTTTGGGGTCGAAAATAACACAGAGCAAACAGTGGGTGTCTGTGGCAGAGCTGCCCTAGCCCAGGGCTTACTCTAGCCCGATGGCCAGTTCACGGACTTGACTTCACTGGTCTGTAGCTGCTCCTGTGGGAGGTTGTTTGTCTGCCAGGCTGGAGGGTCCCAGAACAGACTCTGCATTTTCAGATGCATTTTTAGGCCCTGCACTGGTGATATTTACAAACCCGATTCTGGGGTGCGAAATCTCCCAAAAACATCGGGGGGGGGGGGGGGGGAAAATAAAAGCG
>NW_010972477.1:3129182-3218213 GCF_000737465.1 Haliaeetus leucocephalus | reverse complement strand
TTGCACAACGCGGGGGGGGGGGGGGGGGGGCAAATTCAATGCCGTGTTCTTCCCATCCAGCTGGGGCACAGTCCAGTGACACCAGTTTCATGGTACTGGGGGAGAGCAGAGACCTCTGGGCCTCACCGGAAAATATTTCAGTGTTTGGCAGGAATTTGTTAACTGCAAGGTTTGGTTTTTTTCTGGTCTGGTTTGTTTTGTTTTTTAAGAGGAAAAATGATGTTTCCTCCAACATGAAATCTTTTGCTCTACTTACTTTTTTTTTTTCTGCTTAAAAAATACAAACCACATATTATTTTGGGTCAGGTTGATGCAAACTGCACCTTCCTTCCCCCTTGCCCCCCTCCAAATCTCTGGGCTGGGCTGCTTTCCCAGAGGATGGCTCCCCCTCCACCCAAGCAGAGCCGCGGAGGCGTCACATGCACACTGCCTCTGCCCAATTTCTTGAATGGTTTCTTTGCAGGAAACTCCTCATGGATCTTTCCAGCCTCCCTGGCCCCCTTCCAGGGCTCCTGCCTGGGCCAAGCTGATCCAGCCCACTGCTCTCATCCCCCTGGCAATCTCTTCTTTTTAATTTTTTTTTTTTTTACGGTAAGCTTCTTGTATATTTTATCCTATAAACCAGATTGGCCCTAGTCAGATGATGACACTAAATTGAGCACACACCTTTTGGCGTATTGAATGAGTTACTCCCCTGTTTTCCACCTACCCCATGCGCAGGCAGCCACTCCTTTGGGTTTTAAGCCCGTCTGCCCTGCTGGCACACCGGGATGATTCCCGTCACGGCGGCGAGCTCCTTGCAAAATACCCCACGGCAAGAGGCTGAGACGCTGGCTGGACACACAGAGGGGACGGAGTTCATCGCTGGGGATACAGGGGCTTTATCTGAAGGGACCTCAAGAAGGACCTCGCCAGCCAAAAGTGCTCCCCGCTCCCGCTGCCGGACGGGCAGTGCCGGGGAGGGGGTGCCGAGCCTTTTGCTCTGACCATTCTGCCCTCTACAAGGCTCCGTCCCCTGCCATGCCTTGTGACAAATCCTTGGCAGCTCCATAATTTAGTGGCGGTACCGGTGTTGCAAATAAAAGCGTGTTTTGGGGTGAAGAGCAGGAGAGGCAGAGGGAGGAGGCGAAGCACCGCATGGCACTAACCTGCTCGCTGGCAAGGCAGCAGGAGCCGTGAGCCTTTCCCTCCCGGAGATATCACGGGCCGGGCAGGGAGGGGAGACCCACCGCAGCACAGCCCACGGGGCCCCGGCCACGCTGCCCCAGCCGGGGGCAAGTGTGGGCCGGGCCGGGCGTGGGCTAAGAACAGCCACACTTCAGTGCACCTGTGGAAACAAACTCAGTGCCAGCGTGCCCCTGGGACGTGCCCCAGGGAGACCGCCCGTCACCCTCCTTCTGGCAGGTGCCGGTCAGAGCGATTAAACTGGGTTTATGGTGATTTCTCCATCCAGCAGCACAGGGAGGGCAGGGGTGAAGGGGTTCCAGGGCCAAGGCTTCGCAGCAGCGGCGGTGCGTGGGAGGGAGCAAACTCTGCCTGACTCCTGGGATGAGTCTGTGCAGGTGGGTGTATGAAATCTCATTGTCTTTTCTCTTTAACTTTCCAACCGAGCAGCGTGGTCTGGGCAGAGAAGCCGTGGCGGGGGGAACCCAAGCACCAGTTCCCTGTCCCTCCTCGTCTTTGGGAGCAAAATTGCCTTTTCAGCAGGGAAGGGCCCCTGGGAGCAGGAGGCACCGGCTGTTTTCGGGGTGCTCTGGTGCAGCCGCTCACATGATTCCCACTGACCTCAGCCATGCAAATGACAACCCGAGCATCTACATGAAGACGTAGGCTGGCGTAGGAGTTCCTGGTTCGGTTTTCCCTGCAGCGCACGTTGCCGTCTACGCTTTAGAAAGTCGATTTCGAGAGTGGCAAACAAGATCAGAAAACTCTCGCTCACAATTTAGAAAGTCAGTAGTTTCAAGGTTTAACCCGTAGAGCGTGAGCGTGCGGGTGCGAGACGGGACGGGAGCCGTTCTCGCAGCGCTACGTGGCCACTGAACCACAGCAGTGAAGTACCCAGGGCCACCTTCCTTGCGGATGATCACTTGAACATCCACGTGATCATTCAACAGCAACAATCGACTTGCTTTGATGTAACGTAGCAGGCACTGGAGAACCTCTGGCAACGCTCACGGGGTGCAAGTCATCCCAGCTTGCAGGGAGGGATGCTGCCTTTAGCAGATTAACCCCTCGGTATTGCTGCCAGCTACCAAGAGGGCCAGAACGACTGCGTTAGCAGGGTGTATTGGTGGGGCAGGTCACCACGTACTAAAGAGCATCATAAGAGCTTAGATGCAGTAGAAAAAAATTTGGTCTACCCAACCCCTTCTAAAATACGTGGGTGTACCGAAAGATAAGCAGAGAAGTAAAACTCGTTGCTAAAAATAATAATGGAAAATGATTGTTAACATTTGTGGTTCACATGTACGTGGCCTGTATGAGCTTTTTAGGCCTAAAGAGTTAAACAGAGTGTTTGACTAATAACATTAAATAACTTCTTATGTAACACAATGTGTCCCTAAAACATTTTTGTGGCTGAGATATGCACATTTCTGGTGACTCAAGTACTTTATCTGAGCTCTAAAGCAGTGGTCAAGCGCAGCGACGGCGCATCACTTATCACTGCTACCTACCGGTCCAGCGGTTGACCTAAAAACCCCAACATTTCCTTTCCCTGCAGCCAGGGTTGTGAAGTGCAGGATAACAAACACACCATATGCCGTCTGCTGACGCACTTCAGTCCCGATGCAGATTACAGCACGGTCTTGACGAGCATCGCTGCCGCCGGCTCTGCTGGGTGATGGAAGACACAGAAAGGCCTTTTCTTTCTAGGCAGATCTTTATCAGCTTAATGTGTCTGAACCGCTGGGGTTGAAAGGAAAGGCGCTGAGGCAGCCTGGCCCTGGGGTTTGTGGTTTTACACGCTAGTGCTTTACCCGGACTCTTGTGGCTACCTCGGTCGGGCGTCCCCAGTTTGAGGGCACTTCCCAGTAGAGCGGGAGGGTACCCATGTTTGCCTCCCAGTGCAGGGGAGCTCTCCGGCCGCTGGATCCCACGGGCTGCTGCAGAACCGGTGTGGTCCCGACAGCTGGCACGGTACTCGGTCAAAACCCCTTGAGATTTTTTGATCCAAGAAATCAAGATTTTAGTGTCTTTGGGCCTTTCTTTAATGTGCTTGGAAGGGCCGACTGCACGTAAAGCCGCTCGTTTACTAAACCCAGTGAGTCACGCGACACAACGCTGGGCTGTACTATGTGAAGGCTCCAAATATCTTTGTTTCTAGGATTTTTCGTGCTTCACAGCCATGCTTCGTAACCAAGACGAGGAACGACTTTAAGCCTCTGTGGTCACACATGCAGTTAATCTGGACCGATACTCGGCTGGAAGATAAACCCAGTCAGTGCCTGGGGTTCCTCTCTCCTCCGTCTTCTCCCACCGCAGCTGCCTGTAGCTTGGCACGCCAACGCGCGTTGGCAAAGCACCGCGTTGACAGCTTCTCCAGTTCACTGGCCGTGCTGTCAGCACGCCACGGGCTTTGCCTGCATCCCGGCGAGCTGCTGAGGGTCCAGCCACCCCACGGGCAACCACGAAAAGCAGAGGAGGGTTCGTACTTCAGGGGGTCCTAGGTGCCGCAGGCATTGGAATCAGACCCGCAAGGATGGCAGCCACAGCGCGACGTGGACCCTTCGAGGGTTTTTTGAGCTCCCGGTTGCTTTGGAGCTTGCTGAGCACGGGAGCGTTAGAGGTGCAGGCTTGCATACAGAAAACTTGCCTGTTGGATGACGTTCCTCAGCACTGACCTTCCACATCAGGATGGGGAAAGAGCAGTGTTTTTCAGCTCTGTTTTCTGAGTATCCGCTTGACGTTACTCAATGGAGTTCAGTCAGTGCTCTTTAGTAAGTGAAACCACACATCCCAGCATTGCCATATTCTGTCTTATAATACAAGTTGCCATTGGAGACAGTATCAGTACTATTTTCAGGTGATGGGGATTTTCCAATTTTTGTTTTCTTCTACAAAATTTTGCATCATAATGACAAATGTTTAGGTACCTTGGGATTCTTTCCCCCCCACAAAACTATTTTTTCAATTAGTTAAAGAGCTAGCCAAAAAAGTATTGAAGTTTGGAGGAGAACAAAAAAAAATATCTCCTTCTTCAGCTGGCTCTATTCACATCTTTGATTATTTTCTTCTTTCTGCATAACACAAATTTTGCCCAGTTAGTTAAAAGGAACTGGACTGATTTTGATCTTCTACACATATAGCTGTAGTTAGTCCTGAATTATGCCAGAATAAGTGAGATTGGAATTGGGCTCAAAATCCTGCTTCTCCAGAGCTTTATGATCAAAGTTACGTTGTGCAAGAAACACTGAGGGGGTCAAGAGAATAGAGGACAACCGGCTTATTGCAGTCAAAAAAAGGGTTAGCGCAGTAGCTGCACTACACGCACTGCACTTTGGCTGCCTTGCAGAAGGAAAAAAAGACCCCTCCCCCCCCCCCCCCAGCCCCATCCTGGCTCTTTAGAGATGGTGAAGTTGCATCACTCTCATCCCAGCTGATTTCCAGGCTCCGTCTGGCCGCGTACTTGGGCCCGTAGCTGCCGATTATTGGCATTGCAAGGGCCATCAGCCACCCGTCCTGACCTGGAACGTTTGGCTGGAGTTGTGGGTCTGAGGTCATGCCTGGTCCTGCTGGCCTCCCAATACGTTCCCGTGGCAAGCCCGTAATTCTTTCTGCTGGTTTGAATCCTGGAGAGACAAATCTGGAGAGAGAAACACGCTGTCTGCGCGCTGGCTCTCGGAGGGGTCTCGTTTCGGGTGGTGCAAAGCGCTGAGGGATGTATGCAAGTGGGGAAACCAGAAGGACCCGGTGAAAGGCTTCAACAGACGCTGCCAGATGGGCAACAGATGATGACCAGTGAGTCACTCGGCAGGCACTGGGTCAGGGAGACCTTACTGTACAGACTGTCATCAGGCTGTTGGGTACTTTCTCCAGCCAGTGAAGCTCAGTAGACTCAAGAAGGCTCTCTGCTGCCCAAATGGACCAAACTGATGAGGCCAAATCCTGTCCTTGTATGGCTGAGGTAGCCCAGACGGCAACCCGGAGGGGACTGAACGGGGTGAAGAGGAAACCTCAGTGCAGGGGCAACGATCATGTTTGGAAAGAAAGATTTGAGCAAAGGTATTTATTATAAATGCTTCTGTCTCTAGTCTTACAGTATTGCAAGTTCCTAGATCAGATACCACCCAAAGCAGGGGTCCCTGCCACTTGCTCCTGCACACAAATGGGTGCACCTCCTCGGCGGTGCATCTCCTACCAGGAGGAATCGGGACATTACTGGCTGCTGCCTTCTCCAGCCATCAAGATCGCTGCGATGGAGAGACAGCCTCCACTCAGTCTGATCCTGTGGCCTTCCCTAGCTTTATTCGTACGCTGCTAACGTGTGTGGCTTGTGTTGCGTGGAACTGGGATGCTTCACAACCTAGCAACGATACATATTTACAGAGCCTCAAAGATTCCCAAAGTAAGCCTTGTCCAGGCTTTACTCACAGATAGAATAAAGATAAAAGATTGAAAAAATAGAAAGGAACATGCCCCAAAGTAATTATTGTTTGGGGTTTTTTTCTTGTCATTGCTGTTTATACTTGAGGTTGGTTTTGCTCTTTATTTTAGGAAGATATTCTTTGTTAATTTTAAATGTATATTTTTTCAGTTATGCTGTGTAAAAATAGAAGTCAGCGTTATCAATATTTATGCATGAAGCAATTATTTTAGAAGGCCCATAGCTACAGCACAATCCTGCCTCTGTATAGTTTCCATTGTGATTTTGAATGGCAAAAGGAAGCTTCAGGAGTTTTCTGTCCAGAGCTTCGGAGAGGGCATACACCCTGGTTCCCAGATTTAAGAGAAAATGGGGGCAATGTTTCAAGTGGCTACGTAGCGAGGACAATGGAAAAACTAGTATTTCAGCCTTGGTTGTGTACAAAGTTTACTGCCAAATCAAATAAAGTGAGGTTTTGGTTTAACCCTCCTTTGCTCCCACGTGGCTGAACTTTACAGACATTTCTGAAGCTCCAAGCAGCGACTTTGTTCCCGGTGGTCTCGAGTCCTCCTTGCTCTGCCAACGCGATTAAGCGCGGTGGATCCAAGCCTGCCCTGATGGAAATCCCGGCGGCTGCGGGGCCATAACCCAAGCCAGAGTTTGCCCAGCTCAGTTTATGCTGCACCAGAGATGAACAAAAGCCTCGCTGGCTGCGGCTCGCCTCGGAGCAGCAGCCTCCAACCAAGACGCGATGCCACCACCAACAAAAAGAGATTACATTCACACTAGGAGTTTTGCTTCATTTTAAATCCTCACCAGAGATTCATTTCTTTTAATAGGTCTTTCTTGGCAAAATTTTCAGTATTCTGTTTTCGAATGTGGTTACCTACATTATCTGTCTGGTCCTGCAGTTTATGGGCTCAATAATAATGCACTCACACTTCACCGTTCACTTAAAGCCCTAAACAGAAGACCTGAATATTCTGTTTGAAAATTTGGCTCAGCCTCTCTAAGGATAGATTTAATAATTTAAAAAAAAAAAAAAAAAAGAAAGAAAAGAAAGAGGCAGGGGAGGCTTTGGAAGGGCTATGTTACCCTAACAGTCATAAAGCAGCCTCTGAAAGCAAGGCAGTGTCTGCCACTGCCAAACAACCGCATTTCATTACACTGGAACCACGTTTTAGGGCTCAGGCAGCTTGTTTAAATATGTTTATAGTGCCCCACCGCCACAGGCAAGCCTGCTGCAGCCTCACCTTGGGTCTCTGTCATTTCTGTCTGGCGCTGTGGGGCAGCTCCCTTCCAGCCCTGTGCATGGGGCTGCTGCTTATCCCAAGGGATGCCGGAGACCGTACGCACAAGGATGGCTTCGCCTTCCCCCGGAGCAGCAGGGTAGGGATGCAGCAGGCATCCGCTGGCCGATAACGCGCCAATCTGTTGCTCAAGAAGGGAAGCGAGGAACAACTCCCGCCATTAGAAGCACAGGGGTGCTTTTAAGTAGGTAAACTGCCAGAGCTGGTGATGTGCCAGAATGGGATTTGGCCAGGACACCACGGCTAACACCTGCACGGATACAAGGAACACTGCGGGATCGATGACTTCGAGCCTCCCGCGTCGCCTCAAAGCTCTCCCCTCCGGCGGCACGGCACCGAGGTGCAACATCTGGTCTGCAGTTGACACCAGAAACATCCTCGTGACGAACCGGTCCAGTGAAGACTCAGCCTGAAAACCGCAACCTAATGAACCTCCAGCCCCACGCTGTGCGAAGGCTCCCAGCCCAGCGCCGGCTGATCCGGGGATGGTGGAGACTAATGGAAAACCTCCCCTGCCCACTGCCAGGAGCAGCTATCAGGCCAGCTTGGTGACTGTAACATGTGAGCTCCGACAAGAACGGAGCGAAAAAAGAAAGAGCTGACCACAGGCAGATTTCTTCCTAACTGTGTCACCGGTGAATGCCGTAATTCCAGGCCGGAGGTGGGAGAATGGGTTTGTTTTTACAAGAAACCTGTTGACAGAGAAAAGAAAAATTTGAGGAGAATTTAGCAACTGGCTGAATTTGGCAAATAATTTCAGCTGGAGAAAATAGCTAAAATAGTTCAAACTTGGAGGGGGGAGTGGGAGAAGAGAAATTCTGAAAATCCATTATTTGCACAGCTCTCCTCCAAAAAGCTTATATTATACTGCCCGCTACCAGCTGGCCTGAGATTTAGGTTGCCTAATATTTTCCGTTATAAAAGATTCTTTCAACATTTTTATTTTTTTAGAAGCTCTAACACCTCCATTGTTTGCAGCAGGCCCTTATAATTTGGCAGGGACAAAGCCCCTGGGCTAGAGAAGTGCCTTTTCTTTCATCCATGAAATTCCAGTCAGGTTTGGCTGGATGAAAAAAAAAAAAAAAAAAAAGAAAGAAAAAAAACTGTTAAAAATCACCATTTCCCTTCTCTCTCTTATGTGCCTCAAGAAAATATGCTGGCGGCCCGCCAGCATAGCAAGTGAACGTGAACATTCTCATTAAATTGAGCCCAGGTTGTCACCAAAGCAGCCGTCCAGACTCTGCTGGGAATGTCTGGGGGCTTCCAGGGCAGCTGCAGCAGCAGGAGAAGAGTTGCAGGAGACCGAGCACCACCCCGAGGAGTTTCCCTGACAGGAGAAGGAGGCAGAGAGGGGAAGGAGCTCCTCCTGCTCCTCCTGACACTGATTTAAAAGACCTGGCAAGCCAGTCCCTGTGCTTTGGGGCTCCTGCCCCTACTTCTTAGGCTGGGAAGAGTAGAGCCAAGTTCTCGCTCAGCCAGCTGTGAAATAGCAACACTAAGCCATGCTCCTCTTTCTCCAGCAACTTGCTTTTCTCCTGGGGAACAGCAGTCTTACCCTGCCCTCCCTAATATAATTAACCCTGTGGTCCTAATTGTATCAGTCTATTCTGCGATGCTGAATGCAGAATGGTTTTGCTGGTTGTTGGGGGATTTTTTTGCAGCGCTGAAGAGGGGATAGTTGTCTTGGAAAAGTTTCTGGTCTACAGGTTGGAATGGGACCAGCCCAGAAGACTGTGCAGGAAGAGACGAGAGAGCCCAGGAGCCAGAGGGAGGCAGCTTCCAAATGGTGGTCAGGAAATAGAAACGGCACCATGTGTACAGAAATGAGCCCAGAGAGCTAATGAGGGTGGAACGGGAAATGGGAAAATTTGGACATCATTGTGCGGGAGACCTGGTGAAGGCCTGGAAGACCTTAAGTAGCCAATATAATCCACTCCTGGCAGAGGAGACTGTATTATGAAAGTCAACATTGAGTGGAATATAGCAAGAGGAGCACTAAAGCAGAAAGGAACATAGAAATATATCATTTGGTGGTCCCCCAGTCTAGTTTTTGGCCTCTACAACTGACACTGGAAAGGATGGCATACAGAAGCTTTGCAGCCAGCAAATTCCTGCCATTTGTGAAAATCCTGGTTCAGTCCTAAACAGCAAGAAAGTGGTTTATGCCACAGAATATCAAGTTTTATAAGTCTTCTCAAATCTGTTAGTATTAACTGAAAATTGGATTGAAAGCCAAACATCAGAGTACACCACACAGAAAAAGTTCGGCTTGCCTGTGCAGATCTCTTCATTCCCATAGATGTGTAGATGTCAAGAGAATCTAGCTGGCTTTGCAAGGGAGGTTCTTATCCACGGAAAAGCTGTTAGTGCCCATTTAAGAGGTTTGGTTGTTGCCTGTAGGCAACAGGGAGAGGAGAACAGAAGGTCGCCTTAGCTCTGTCATCCTGCCCCTGCTCTGTTGGCCATGTGTGCAAGGTTCAGGCACGGTCTGACCCTTTGCTCCATCCAGAGACAGAGCACAGTGAAAAGCCACTAACTGAGCTCGTCCCAAAGCTGAGTTTTGCCAAGAGGTGTAACTTATTCCAGTGGGCATAGTGGACCAGGGTTATATTGCTTTTGAAACCTGTGCTGCTGTGTGTGCAGAGCGCGGATGCATGAGCTAATGGGCTGGTGCTAACTTACAGTTCTTTGCGTGGCACTCCATTGTGCCAAGTAGACGGAGTGGTAAATATGTTGATAAAACATGAAAGAAAGACTGAGTGGTAGCAGTGAGAAGGCAAGAGTTGGTATCTTCACCTCTGCTTAAGCATTTGCTTTACCTTAAAGATGGGTTTCTAAGTTAAATGACAGATGGGTGGCCAAAACTATGCCAAAGCTTGGCTTTGCTTTGATGCCCTTTTAGAAATAAAACTCAGTTCTCACATCTGAATTCAAACGGAGTCAAATCTGTGCCCCTCAAGGGAAAGTGGCAGTTCAAAGATGGGTCTCGGTACTGCTTCCAATTTAAATAGAAAAGATTGTGTATTTTCCCCTTCAGCTGGATATTGTATTAATTAACACGATAACTTCTGGAGTGCTACTAATAAACTATGCGTTCAATGACTTTGGCAGTAAAATCCATCGAAGCAAGCATCAGCAATTCTTGAAGACAGAATATAACTATGAGTACCTGAAGACTCTCTCTTTGGATTGCAGGAGTGGGATAACTTGTCAGGAATGAGTAAATTGGAATCAAATATGTCTAGAATTCAGACTAGCTAAAGACAGAATAATCAAAACCATCAAGGCTTGGTGCATAATGGTTTGAGACAAGTGGTCCGGCAAATATTGTTCTAATATCATCTTAACCACAAGGGCTGCTCAGATGTGTTTCTTGAAGACATTTAAGTTAGCAAAGAGTACTCATCATTAATCTTTTATAATGGCTTTTGGGAGCCACAGTTCATTTAAACATTTTACATTTTTATTACTTATGTATGCAGGGCAGCAATTAAAGCTGTCGTGGTCATATAATGAAGACTAATGAAAGCAAGACGAAGGCAGGTTTTCATTTTCTGTCAACCTGAATATCCATCTGCTTCTGCCATCCCCCTGCCCCCTCCCCACCAAAATATTTTTTTTTTTCTTTGCTTGAAAGCCAGCTCCCCAGTCCCTAGGCATTTAACCAAACACCTTCACAACTGTCCAGGATGAACTAAGTAGTCCTTTCTTTTTTTACATGGAAGAAGCATATCTCTTGGTAATCAGACAAGTACCGTAAAAGGCTCAGCCTTCCTCAATGCAAGTAAATGTGAGTGATGCAATAACAACATCTTTATGGTATGTTTTCTTGGCCACTGTGAAGTAATAGTTTTGGAGGGGAGACAGGGATTAGTCACCCCACAATTAGTCATTCTGCAATGTAGGTTGCTACTTGAGAGATCTGTATTTCAGAAATCTGGTTCTGCAACCATAGGACCTATTTTCAAGTACTTTCTGCTTTCTCCCTCTTTTAATTGGGAAGAATCTGTAGAAAGAAAAACCATTCACTCTTTATGTTTTATGCGCTTCTGCACCCGCGTGTCTCTATTTCACCTTCATACAAACTTTGCTTTGCCTTTCTTGGGAGCTGTGACCAAAACCTTGGTTCGGAAGGTGCCTCCATCCTAGCTTATCTGAGGGAGAGCCCATCAGCCTGGCCAGGCATCCTAATTCTAGTGCTACAAAGAGCTGGGGGGGGTCATACCCGTAGGGCCAATGCTCCCTCACATCTGTCTCCAGTAGCCTGAGAGGGGCTGGGGCTCGTTAGCGCTTGGTGAGGTGTGGAGGGGCTCATGGGTGCTGCAGCTTGCGTGCCTGGGGGAGCTCTCTGGCGAGGGAACCGTGAGCTGGGGCACCGGGGGACATCTCCTTCCCAAAGGCGATTTTCTGCTTTGGGGAGGGTAAAGGACAGAGATAGCTGAACTAGAAGTCTCCTCTTTTGTAATAGTCAGAAACTTTGCTACAGAAAAGTGGTTGCCTTTAACTGGAATTCTTCTGAGTTAAAAAGGCAATGCAGATGTTTTAAAGTGTTAATCATAAATATCGGGGGAGAAGGAGCTTAGTGGCAGAGCTCCCAATGAGTAACGACTTAATGTTTGGCCTCAAATATTTCAGCTGGTAAGATGTCGCATACTTCACTGATCTGTACATGGCAGCTCCATAGCTGTCTTAACCATTTCATTTTTGGAGTAAGTAGTCGCAGTCTAGCCTGTGTGTCACAGAAGGTGTGCTACACAGCAGGGTTTGCACTAAGCAGGCGTTCGTCACTGGTCCAGGCACCTAGACTGAACCTAGTCCTCTATGACATGGCGTGTTTCATCGGATCTCCCCACCACAGCAAGAACCTGGCTCTTCTTTCCAACTGACCTTCGTCCCAGCTCCCTGGTATTTCTCTGTCGCCAAACTCCCATCTCGTGAATGTATTCCATGCATACCAAAGCCTGCTTGAAATTTGGCACTGAGAGCCTTTCACAATTCTGCTTGCGCCGGTATAAATAGAGTTAATATTTTCTTGTTTTAGACACGTTGTTGTCATTATTACTTACCAGCCCAAACTCCAAACACAAAAATAAAATCTGGCAAAAGAAATACAGAGCGAGTCATGGGCCAAATTGATTTGACTTAAAACAGCATTAAGCAGATGAAATACTGTGTTTCATTTGGAAAAACAGCAGCTGTGTCTGTACAGTAACTACTGTGCTTCTCCAGTGGGTTTTTCCCACATGCAGGGCCAAACTCAACCAAATGTAGCTTGGAGTTAGAAGGTAAAGCTCCCGTGAAATTCCTGGATCAAACTGTTTGAAGTTGTAAACAGGGTTACTTGATTTGAAGTCAGCTGAAAGCGGTATGCCTTGCACCGACTACGGGAATTCAGCGCAACGTCTCTGCTGATGGCAGTCAAGAACTGAGTAGAAAAACTCCAGCCCAGCGGACAGCAGTTAAAGGCAGAGCCTTGCCCCTCTACCCTTTCCTCTCTGGCTATAAGCAGATGCCAAGGTCTGTACTCCGCAGAATAGCAATCATCATAATTTGCAATGATTTAATATTAAAATGTCAGCACCGAGGTGCAAGGAATTCTCTTTCTCCCCAGTCCCAGTGGGTGGTAGCTATACACTGCTGGCACCTTCCCACAGCCCCGGCATGGTATAAGTCTCTCATACCAAATGAGTGCAAACATGCTACGATATTACAAACTAAACTGTTTTCTGGTATACTGGAGAGCCCTGTTTGGTGCAAGCGTGCTGCATAGTCATCTTTTCACCAGTGATGTGGTTTAAAAGCTAAGCTAACCTGAAACAGAACTCTCTGAGCAGACCTAGCAGAATTGGTAGCTGCACGTGTAACTCCGCGGGGAGTTTGGTTGTGTGGGGCTGGCCCTGGAAGGAAAGTTGCCCAGAGCAAATGCGATTCAGACTTGCTTTCAGTGACATCTATACAAATGCTACTGGGATTCGGGCAAGCACTTCGATGCCATTGTAAGGGAAGCAGCATCTGAAGTGATTGTTATCCTAAATGTCTTTTATATTTTAAATCCTGATGGTTTCTCTGAGAATGGGAGAGCTAAACCAGCTTGTAGATGCCAAAGGTGAAGTTTCATTTCTTTTTGCTTTGCTGGTGGGTTTTGTGCCTCAGACGGAAGGGGAGAAGCCAGTTTTCTGAAGACACTCGGAGACCTTGTTTCCCTTTACTCAACAGGGTGTGCATGGCACGCCTGTGTTCCTGAAGTTGAACACTGTGTTCCAGCTGTTATAGAGTCAAAAAAAGAGGCATATCCTCGAGGCAGCTCCGGTCCTTTTACACAGGAATGATGCGGGGGAGAAAAATCAAGGCAGATGCAATTAGTGAAAATCAGAAACTGCAGTGCGGCTTCTCTCTCCGGCTGTGTTCGTGCAGGGCTCAGCACAAACAAAGCAGCCTCCCCTGAGCCCTGGACTCCTTACAGCCTAACAGAAGGAAGATCACTACAAGCACCAGGTATTTCTGTTAGCAGGAAGCCTGGTAAATGCTCTTTCTGTGCCAGCAACACCTCCTGTTGGCAGGCTTACTTGGCAGGCTCCAGGCACTGAAGCAAACGCGCTCTCTGTTTTGTGAGATTCACCAAAGTGGGGCTTATCCCTGTCACGCCTCTCAAGAGAGTCTGAGGAGCCAGTTGTGGCCCTTTAATGTGAGGGAATGAAGTGGCCAAAAAAATGGAACTGCCTGAAAAAGAGTTGCCCCTTGGTTATGCCAAGCAATATGGAAGTAATTTCAGAGTGGGTTGTGTTTCACTTTTTTTTTTTTTTATAATCTCACTATATTTTAAGTCTGGGTTTTGTTTTACATTTATTTTTTTTCGCAATCTCCCTGTACATTAAAAGAGCGGAGAGTCAGTACGGCGTAAAGAGGGAGAGTGGGGAGCAGAAGACAGGATGCAAAAAGCCTGGGAGAAGCAGCCAGGTCGAGCTGGCCGCTCAGTGGTACCCAGAGGGATCACAGGATCTTTCGGCCTGGAAGGGACCTCGGGAGGTCCCTAGCCCAACCTCCTGCTCTCACATGGGTCAGCCCTGAGATGGAGCTTACACCACTTTTTTAGGCTACCCTGAGCCCAGAGCAGAGGCAGGCTACCTGTCACGAAGCTGCTTCATGGGGGATAACCCACGGCAACACAAGATCAACCCACCACCACCACTACTCTTTCCTTCCTGGCTTTTCCAGGGGGTGGCACGCCGTGTGTTAAGAGGATTTGGTTTAGCCTACCAGTTTTTGAGTACCGCAAGGGAAGGGGAGTTGTTCACCCGCACCAAGACCAGCCAGCGGCAAGCTGTGCTCCCTCTCCCCTCACTCATGGCCATGCCCGCCGAGGAGGACGTGGCTGAGGTGGTGATGGAAGCTCCCATCAGTGCCCTTCCTTCAAGCAGAAGTAAGACCACGGAAGGCTTTTACAGCCAGCAACATCCTTGGCTGGCTTCTGGTAACCAGGTCTTCTTTGTACTAAACCCAGCTGATGGTAAATGTTAGCACCACGCACGTACCATTTTATCTTCTCCTTGTTGCTGCCTCCTCTCCCTTTTAATGCATGAGTAAACAGAAGCACTTAAAACCCAGGTGGCTTGCTTGAGATGGTCTATCCCAGTGGGAACGCAGGGCCCACACCCGGCATCTTCCGGCTCTTTGTCCTGTCTTCACACCATTAAGCCGTTCTACTGGGAGCACATCCCCGCACAGAACGTCGTGGAGACCAGGACAGCCATGGAAGTTATTCTGGGGACAGTCCACGGGATGGGATGGGTGGTCCCACAGCATGGCATCCCTCCTCCAGCTGGCCCGGATCCGGACTGGCTCTCCTCTGCCCCACTTGCCCCTTTGCCAGCAGCTGCCCAAAGCCAATGAACCGGAGCAGTTATCCCAGCGCCGCTGCACCCCCAAATGGGTTATCGCTGTGACACACTGAGCTTTGCCTTAGAGTCTGCTTGGGAAGGGTGGGAAACGGCCATGCAGAAAAGAGACAGAGGCAAAAAAACCCTAGAAAAATAAACTGCAGACAATATCTCATTGATACAGCGTCTGGGGCTGGCACCATAATTCAGGCGACACGCAGAGGAGGGAGGAAAGCCCCGGCCCTCAGAGTAGCCCATTATTTTCACCCATACTGCCCATGCTCCCCCGCCTCCGGGCATCACCATGGTGCCTTCGGAAGGGCCACGAGGGCATTTTTTTGCTTCTGCCGCTTTGCCCGCTCTCTCATTACTGCAAGACCGTGCAACCACCCCCACGACACCGCCGTCTGCCGGGATGCTGCTGAGGGAGGATGGAGACCGTGCTGCCAGAGCATCCCTGTGTCCAGACCTTATCCAAAATGCTGGGCCGGCGGCCGCAGCCGCCCGAGTGGGTCCGTACGCACAGCTGGCTCCTGCCGCCTGTTGAGTCACCCCGCTGGCCACTTTTTTGCGTGTTGCTTTAGCTAAATCGGGCGATCTGCCCTGCCCTCGCAGGGCTGCTTGGCAGCTGCTGAGGAGCCTGGTCCGTGCCAGCCGGCGAGGGGTTCTGCTTGCTCTCGGGCTGGAGTTGCTGCAGTTGAGAGAACGGGCAAAGCGCACACGAGGAGAACTGCAGCCTTGTATAGCTGTCATATAAAACTCAGAGCCCCCAGTCTGGCTCTTTATCAATTATTAGCCTGCTGCTAAAATAAGAAAATAGATTTCATAAGTGTGTTTCTGTTCCACACACCAGACAGATAGTCTGGCTAAATGATTTACGGGTGTGAGTTAGTGCGTGTGTATGTGTATATGCGCATATGGTTCAAATCCTATAAAGCAGAGTCCTGCCTCTGTGTGCGTGTGTGTGTACTTAATGCTTTATATGGTACATCATTCCTTTTTCATGTGTGTCTGTCTGGTTTTCTTGGGCAGCGCCAGTTAAATTTCTTTTCCTTTTTTTTTTTTTTTTTTCCCCTTCTTTTTTTTCATTTCACATGAATTGTGTGGTGGAAGCCAAGAGCATCTGCCAACTCTGCTGTCCCAAAAATAAAAGTTGACACTCTTCTAGAAACAGTTATCTCCTCAGTGTAGTCATGGTCAGACACACCCACACCCATCCCTTTCTTGAAACCGAGGCCGAATTTAATAATGTGCTTGGCTGCTTTTATTTCTGACTTACTTAAAATGTCAAAGATTGAAAAGACATTTTTTTAAGAATGCAGAGGATTTAAGCGATCCCACGACATGGCACTCACTATTGTAAGTGTGCACAAAGGAGCGGACTGCCCTCCTCCACGCTGGCAGCTGGGAACAGCGCTGCAGAAGTCAAGAGCAAAGGTGGAAGCAGTAATAGGAGAGTCACCCCACCTTCTCTCCAAGTTAAAATTCCTCTCTTCTCTCATCTGTCATAAATGGGCTGGTACAATTTTCAAATTCCCTTGAATTTTTCATTTTGGTTTCTGAGGTTTGGGACTCCTCCTCTTTCCACGCCCCTAGTTTACTCAGAGAAAGTAAACAAACATTGATTTCACCCCGATGATAAGTGCCACAGAGTCTAAGGAGGGAAAGCTGCTCGGCCGTGAAGCCGCTTCACGTCCCTGCCTACCAGAATAGCAGGGAGGGGTTGGCAAGGGTCATGCAGGACGCTTCGTTCGCTCTGAAGTTATACTTGCCCTGTGCAACTTGTTTTCTAAGTCACTTGGCAGAAAAGTAGCTATTCAGTGTTGCTGCCATAGGTATTTCGGAAATGGTGCTTTTAGTAAGAAGTGGCAACAGCCCATGGAAATGTCCGGTTCAGATAGGAAAACATAACTTAGAAAGTGAATGGACAATCCGCTTTCCCGAATCACGCCCATTTCCACCTGTACAATACCTAGACAGCAAGTGAGGTTCTTTTAAAGCAACAGTAAGTCATGGATGCAAAGTGACTTTTACCACTGCTGTTGTGAAAAGCCATGACAAAATATATTCCTTCTTGGCTTGCAGAGACAAAATATATTCCTTCTTGGCTTGTGGAATCCCCACATTTATTTCTCTCGGTTTAGGTGCAGTAAGCTCCCATAACATGAAGACTCTTAGGCTATGCTAAACAGCTGATTCTAATTTTTCTCTCCATGAATTCAAGCAATTGTAGCTGGTTGGGTATTTTTAAGCTTCCAGGGTTGAATAGCTCTCAATTACAGGAGTTGCTCCACGTGGTCAGAGCTGCGAGTTGTTAGAAACCAGGCGTCGGATGGAAAAAGGCTGACATGATGACTGAAGATCATTTTATGTTTTTCACTGTCCAGGTGATTGCCAGCTGGGTGAGACCATTGCTTATAGAAGTCACTCACAACTTTGGCAGTCTAAGCACCTGAGGAGGGTCTTGTGATCCTTCACGCTGGCTATCTAGAGGGGTTGTTGGTTCATTGCCTTTGGAGAAAAGGAGGTGTGTGTTTAAGCCTTTGGGGACAGCAATTAGTTCAGCATCAATTTCAGGATTTTTCTTCCCACTGAGCATGGGAGAACAAAGCTCCAGAGCAAAGGGATGTCTTTTGTTACCCTACAAAGCAATATTTTCAGCACTGTAGGTGCCATCGGAAGATCTGCTTTAGCTCTTGTGCCTGTGCTCAGCCTTTGCAAAGGTAACATTAGGTGTGTTGGATTGTTATTACTTACATGTTTTTGCAACCAAACAAGAATTTTGTTATGAATCTGTAAAAGTCAAATACCAAGTTAGTCTTGGCACACTTAGAAACCTGGATAAATTAACTCTCTCAATCATGGGAGACTTGCATATTTTGTACAAGCAGCAGCTTGGATTCAAGGCAGCTCTCTGTCTAACTGCCTGTGTTGAGGACTGGGTTGAACAGATCCACCTGAGTTGTAAATTATCAGATCCCATATATAGACTGTGAAAATCAAGACAGATCCAAGCTGAGATGAATACTGCAGTTTGACTATAGACCAAGTGTCCTTTTAGGCATGCATCTATGCTCTGAGCTGTTGTCCGAAAACGTCTTTCTTTTTCCCTTCACCGTAAACCTGGGCTTCTAACTGTGGTTCTGCATGGCACCCAAATTAGATGTGTGGAGGAAATGGTATGAGTAGTAGTCTGAATGTGTGACTCTACGTATGACTGTATAGCACAGCATCTTGCCTGTAATGGGTAATAGCTGCTCATCTTTCCTCTTTCTTTAATACCCTATCCACGTTTCACAGATATTAAATACGTAGCATTTTTGAAGGGGGGTGTTTTCTTCCTCAGAACATGTTTGGTTTTAATGAAAGCAGTAAACGATGTGCTGAATGGGTCTGTTCATCATGGCTGGAGTGTACAACAGATGTGCTTAGGGAGACCGTATGAGTCTTTAGAGCGTGAGGATCAGTAAGCAGAGTCTGAATTAAACTTTCAGTCTCTAAGAGGTTTTTTTGTGGCATTTTTCTCGGAAAGGTGTCCAATCTTGCTTTCATTTGGAGGTACGACCATCTTTATATACCAGTCCATCCATGTATTGACATGGTCTGAAGGAGTATGGGCATTACATTTGATGCTAGCCCAACACCTAGAAGACTTCAAGTTGGTTTCCTGCTCTGGGGAATCTCTGGCAGTTTGATTAATCTCTCTGCACTGTTTCTGCCCATCAGAAGGCAACTGCATGGACTATGTTAAAGGCTGTGATTCTGAAGGCTGTTGTCTAACTTCTCAGCAGAAGATGTTGAAGAGAGGGCAGTAGACATCTGAATGTGGCATCCCCACCTCTGAGGTGGATAGCTAGGGCAGATAACCTGATGGTGCCAGGAAGTCACAGTAAAATAGAAATCAGTGATGTTATAAGCTTCAGTGTTGTGGAAGGAGTAGGTCTAGGCTAGTACTGGAGTCATAGAGATAGACTTGTAGAGATAATAACACCAATAAACTATGGTACCTCTTAGGTGAAGGCAGGCCTCTTGGACCAGCCCTCCTCCAGCAACTAAACCTGGCTTTCACTATGGGCTAGTAGTGAAAGATGATGAGTTACAAGCTTACCCGGAGCAGGAGAGTCAATGCTATCAGTACAGTGAATTAGCTTCCCTTTGAGAGCTATACCAGAGTCAATGAGGTACGTTCCCCTTTTGTGAGTTGCAACGTTCCCCATTAACTTCAGGAAGCCTTTATCTAAGCAATCAGGGAAGGCCACAATAATCAAGTAGAGGTAATGCACAGGGAAACCCACAATACTTGGAACACAACTTGTTTAAAAGCAGTTTGAATAGCATGATGCTGAGCTAACCCTTCATCTCTGTGCACCTAGGGGATTGCTGAGCTGCGTGCAGGGACTAACGCAAGAATCCACGCTGGTGGGTGGGGTGGCGCGGTGGGGAATTGCCGTGAGCTGGAGCTGAGGTCTGCCCTAGCAGTGCCATAAGCACCATAAGAATGTGGGAATTCAGCAAGTATGGGCGACTATGAGAGCCCAAGAACTGATACAAAGGGTAGCCAGAGGAAAGCCGATTGCAGTGCACAATAACGTGTTTTATTAATTCTGCAAAACTGCGGAGCTGTCTAGGATAGAGACCAATTGCTGGTGTCTCTCTCCTGACGTTTTATCTATTAATAACTATTTACTTACAGAGTGATATAGAGCACTCCTGCAATGAAAACTGATCGGCATGGAAGGAGAGACTGCTGCTCAGTTGTGATAGTATCTCTTTTAAGGAGGAACTTTCTCTCCAGTTTGCAAATGCTAAAGATGCAAGCTTTCCAGCGCGTGTACACCATATGACAAGCTGTTTTATAGCTGAGATTCCCACTGAATGTATTTTTTGAGATGGGCAGGTACTTACCAAATATGTAGCCTTGTATTGCCTTCTCATGATCTCTCATGAAGTGGTTAGTGAACCTGAGATTTTAGATTCACTAACTAATCATGGAGTACTTGGCTCTGGTGATCTGAATTAAGAACAGCATACGTGTGAGAAACTGAAAAACTTCACCACTGAAATCCAGTGACTGGGAGAAAAGCCACAAGTAAACGCTGAAGCCATGCTGAGACAGAGAAAGAGAAGGAAATAGAAAGCTCTCCAAAACCAGCAGTACTTACACACTTATTTGACAAGGTGTATATATGAACATATATATGTGTGTGTGTGTGTGTGTGTCTATACCTTGGCAACAAATCTTTATGTATATGGAAGGTCTGCCTTGGAAACCATCAAATATCAATTTTTTTTTCTGGGGAGTATACCTGGAAAAAGGGAGAAATGCAACTGTTAAAAATTGACAGAAATTGTATATGCATCTAAGGATGATTGTCCCCTACAGTTACTTATTTTAACAGTCTGCATAACGGTACTGTGGAGTAAGAAGGATGTTTTCCTCCCCTTTTTATAACTATTTTGTACTCAGGCAAATACAAAGCCAGTCTGCAGCTTTATTACAAGGCTGATACAAGATGAAGTACTAATCAAAACCCATCAGACTGATTTATATTTAAAGTAAATATACATGACACTTTGGGTTGCCGTTTTTTATTGTTACTGCACAGTAAAATCCAGCAAATTCTGCATTCACAATCAGAATTACTTTCTAATGGGGCTGAATGCTGTGGCCCCTGCAGGTGCACAGCACAGGTCATCTAGGGTGCACGTGCCTTGTCTCTAACAGTGTGGGTTATATATGCAAGGCTGCGAGATGGACCTCCCTCTTAGTGATCTGTGTATCAGCCATATTCAACATAGTTTTTCTTTCCAGTTTCAATATTTTAATGAACTTTTGACTCACAGCAACTATCTTCATTTAAAAAAAAAAAAAGGGGGGCAAAAAGTAGTAGAGAAATCTAATCCTGGATAATCCCACCCATTCCTGAGTTGTGCTCTCAGGAGCTCAGTGGGTGCTTTTTGCTAATCAAACAAATCTGAGTCATAAGAGCTCCCACTCATTCTTTTGCCGCTTTTTCTTTCTAGCATCTCTAATGTAAACAACAACAAAGGAACACCTAAGTGATGGCAGGGGGGAAGTGCTGGGGGAGAACATTGCACTGGAACAGGATGTGATCCTTGTGTCTCTTAGATCAGCATGAATCAAGAGAAGAGGCTCTTGGCATCATAATGTTGTATGCTATTGCACAGAACTTCATGGGGTTAAAAAAATCTCACACATTATCTATTTATTTGTGTCTTTAATGGACACAGGGAGAGTGGTTGAGGCTATCTGGGAATTCTTGCTTCCTTTCAACGGATTGCTAGGAAGTAGCAGGAGTAAAGCTTTCCAAAGTTTAAGTTAACTTTGTCCCCTTGGGGACCCAGTATGAATTTTATAAACAGAGGGAAGGTTAGTTTGTTTTCAAGAGAGAAAGGAAATTAGAGAATTTAAAGAAAACCTAGGTGAGACTTGAAGCTACCTGTTAAATGCAAGTGAAGTATCAAGGGCTACTGACCAGACTGAGCCTACTCCCACTATGGAACTGGTCTCCAAGGAGCTGCCACAGGTCAAGACGCTGCTGTGGTGGAGGCCGCGAGGGTCACGATTCACACAAAGAGAATGTGAAGTAAGTCGGTTATTCTTTGGGAGTTTCACAATGGCAAAGAATGGGAACCAATATACTGGCCAAGAAAACAGGCAACAATGGGTAAGAGTATAAACATGTAGGGCAGACATATAGGGGGCAGGCAGCCAACAAAGAGGAAGGAAGAAGCTAAAATAAGCCGATGAATGAACAGACAGGAAATATTTAGCAGCGAAAGAGATAACGTGTGACTTAGAGGGAAATAAGAGGAAAGAGTTACAAGGTTAAATCTATAAAATAATACAGTGGTTATTTAGGGGAAATTTTTCTGATGTCTTTCTGCAAACAGAAAGGACAGAACAAAGAAGTACAGGGGAAGTGCTGTAAAAGTACCAGCAAACAGCCGGCAGTGGCACCTTGCCCCAGCAAAGACTAGCCAACCCCTCTTGAACTCTGGCTTATCTTGAGTGATTGCCCTGCTGCTTTACGCCTTCCCTCACCTGGCTTGCAAAATGCATGCAGTATTTCTGGAGTCTTTTGAGCATTTCTTTGCAGCCTCGGGTCTAAATCCCCTCTTGCCTATACTTCGTATAGATCATACCCTGTGCTCCGTACTCTGCTTTGGGGTTCTGGCAGGGAGGGCTGCTGGAGCTGGTAGAGTTGAGTTTGGGTGATGTTCACATAGAGGGGGACAGAAACAACCATCCCAGCCTTAGCGAAGTTGAAAGGACGTGAAGAAAGCAGATGGGACTAACCGAGGGAAAATACTGACTGTTTCAAGCAGATCAGGCTATTTCAACTGCATTAGCAGAGCACATCCAAAACCAGTTTGGTATCTCTTCTTGGGCTGGGAAGAAGTAATGGCAGCTCCTTGTCTCTAAGCCTCTGGCATGCCTGCAGTCCTGTGCTTTCCTCCCCTATGGATGCTATGGGCTGGTGGAACTGTCCTGTAGGCTGGATTCAGGGAGATCAGAGAGAAAAAGAATAACCTTGAAAGGCCTGTTTTTACAGGTTAGTAAATAAGGTAATGAACTTTTATAGTGGAATAGAGCCACAATTCTAGGCAAAATTGTATGTTATAAAGCCGTATTTTTTTAGACAACTTAATAGAAGAAACAGCTGGGTCTACACAGAACTCTATTATTTTAGCATAAGGCGATTCATGCAAATATGGGAGGGGGGGTGTCTCTGTATGATTGGCCTCCCCCTTCTTTCTGCATTCCTTTGCATTGACTTGAGTTCCAGATTTGAATAAACTTGAACTCATAAAATTTTTAAATGGTTAGGATCTGCATGTTGAATTTGTAGCATCCTGAAATTAAGCAAGTTCCACATTGTTCTAGTTTGTTTGGATGTGGCTTTTTTGGACAGCTCTGAAATAACATTTTGGGGAGATACCAGAAAATCATCAGTCTGAGAAAACTACTCATCCATCAAAGAGGAACATGTGTTATGACACTAAGAAACAGGGGATGAAGATGCTCCAGGGCAGCTTCCTTATTCAAAATTAGAAATAAGGAAGTGGAAAGGGAAAAATGAATGACTTTGCTTTGCTCAGCACAATACTGTGATTTGAGTGCAGTGCCTGACTTTGCTCTGTTACCCTGAGAAATTCAGCGCAATCACAGCGTAAAAGTGGCAGGATCAGAATAAGACCTATATAGTTCTCACACATGTTCACATCTCACAAAGCCTTTTGCGTGGCACTGGCAGTGTGCTCAGTACTACCCAAAATGCAAAGGTGGGCACTGACTTTTGGCGCTTAGCATTTAAATGCAAGCAGCTCTTTCTAGATTCTCTCTCCTAGATTAAAATGAAAACCCGGAATACGATGTATGTGACTATGGGTGTTTCTTCTAGTCTTGTGCTTTCTGATTGCCTGGGAACAGGGTGCAGAAGGCCTGACATCTGTCCGAGACTGAATCTAGTTAGCCTGGGCAGTACGAGTGATGAAGACTACCCCACAACCCAGCAATCAAAAAATCAAGGTTTGGGGCTTTGTGGTCCTGAGGAAGGTGCTGTGCCGGAGGAAGGTGCTCAAGCCTTTGCCAGCATGTCTTAACTGCTGCTGTTATGTACGACTGCCAGACTAAAACTGTCACAGATATGTCTATCCACGCTGCGATCGCGCCTTCTTTTTGTCGCGTAGGCAAGCACTCGGATACCCTCTGTAAGCAGTGGCAGTCGTCCAGCTAACCATGGCGTCTGGGGTCTCTGCAGTCCTACCTGCTGAGGTGTTTCCTACAACATGCCACTTCTTTATTTACCCTTACTCCTGGCTCTTTCCCTTCACACAGAGCTTGGCAAGCAGCCCCGTGGCCATTTTCTGTGCTGAACATGTGCCAGAGGAAACCTGCTTGGATAAGGACTGGGACATTTTGACCGAAAGCAAAGTTGTGAGTCCCAGTGGATATTCTTTTTCTTTGTGTTTATTAGCACCATTGCTTTTCCTATTTTTGCTGTATGAAATAGTTTTCTGTCCTTGACTAATGCAGCAAGCTATTATTGAAAAGCTTTTCTTACAAGTCCCTACTTTGGTATAGAGGACATCTAAATTCCCTTCATAAAAACTTTCTTCGTGCCTTGGAAAACAATATAGCAAAAACTGTACAGCAAAGACTTGAATGTATTTGAAATAATGCTCTCCCATTTGCTTGGGTTTCTAAAAGTTAATTGTTAAAAAATGGGGTTTGATAGTAAATGTGTTTTAGTGATAAGATGCTTTGAAGAAACAATTCATGACCACCAGGACAGCTTGGCCAATCCTTGCTCATGTCTGGACAGTACTTCATGTAGTGGGGTGCCAGCTTGAGACCTCCCGATGCTCCTCTGCAAGAAACAGTGCTAACAGTAGTTAGTTGCCGCATAAGAAAAACAATGCCAATCACCCTTTTGATGAGTTACATATGGTTATCAAAGATCAAAAGGACTAATTTGTTCATAAATGAATAGAAGAGGTGCTGTTTCCATTTTCTTTTTTCAGATCAAAGCTGTTCTTAAAATCTCTGAGCCCACAGTTTTTAACTTTCATTTTCTTATTTTTATTTAAAAGATTCAGCTAGCAGACCCTTGGCAACATCAGCCGCATTTATGGACAGCGATATTTGCTTAAGAAATAGTGTCATTGCCGTACCTTGTGAAGTGATGATAAACATCCTGAAATTGTACACAGAAAAAGGTCAAAGAGCAAATAGATTTCCTCACCAGGGAATTGTCCCGTAAAACACAATGATCCTGTTGTTTGCATGGTAACACAGGAGTTATGGACTGCAGGCCACGATGACATGGACTGGATTGAGAGATTTTGAAAGACACATGTAAGATGGTGGGCCTTTCAAAGACAAGAAGGTTGTTGCCTTGTCACTGTGGCCCCTGGGTTTAGTCCTTCTCATGCTAATGGGGAGAAAGGTGTGTGAAATAAATACTTGGTACCAGCCAGAAAGCAGTGGAACAATTCAGCTGGGTGACATACAATCTAAATGAGACTCTGCCCTGCCTCGCAGGGTAAGAGCTACTTTCAGACAAAAGAAACTTAACTTCTGACGGCGTTAGGAAGGTGGCAGTGACTATAACCATTGAACAAACTAACGGCAAGTGCTGGGCTGCGTCTGTGTGCATTCGCTTCAGCGCTTGCTTCCCTTTTGCCGACTCGACTGCCTTCAGCTAGCTGTTGCTCAGACGGGGGGAACGCATAAAGTGAGACCAGCTGAGTGTGCAGGCAGCGTTGAGGCGTTCCGGGGGAGCAGTTAACGCTAGTGTCTTCATAAGATTTCCAAGTTCCAGTCAGCCTGGAGTTTGCATTTATGTTTGGGATGGAGTCAGCATTGGTTGGTTGGACAATTTCATTGTCGAATTAAATGTTAGCCCAAAGCAACATTAATATTACTTAATCCTACCGCTCTGCTGACCGTTGTGTAGCCCACAAAATCTGAGGTATGAGCTGCCTTTGCCTGCATTGGGAAAATTAATTTTTCAAACAAGACAAAAACATTACTTGCCCCATAAAAAAAAAAAAAATGAAGCCAGGATGTTTCTGTTTGGGTCTGCTTGGTGTTCGTGCTGTCTTTTGCTGTTCTCTAATACTTGTGCATCTGGCGTTCTCATTATAGCAAGGCACCATCCTATGAATATATACCAAGCGACAGCTATCTCCTCTGGAGCTGAAAATCAAAATTATTACATGATGCAACAAGTCGGTGTGATAAATGAGTAGAGGGAGTGGAAGAGAAATGATGAGGCTAGCAGTGACAGGAAACAGAGCTATATAGACCGTGTGTAAAATTTGTAACTTTGCAGTACGTGTTAGGTTTGTTTCTCTAAGATATAAAAAGAGGAAAAAGATTGATGGTGTCAGTAGTTCCTGCTGGCCACCTGCTTCACTGTTGTGTTGAAAAGATGAAGGTGCATTCCTTTTATACATCAGGGTACATTTTATGCTTTCTGTAACAAAGCACACCATGGTATTTTGCACAAGTGCATTTTCTGTTTAGTTACAAGAAAATGAATCTGAGAAAATGGAGAAGTCATAGATCCTTGAGCACTATAAGCCTGCTAATTTTGTACTTAACAAATGTCTAGCACATTGCCTTGCCTTTCCCTTATAAATATTTTCCAGAGGAGTGCTATCTCTTGACTGGACCATCTTGTGACCATTAATAAGGAACAGAGAAAACAGTGAGGAGCGCTGTGCTTGGACGAAAGCCTGCCAGAACCAGTAGTACAGCAACACACAACACCCCTGCTCAGACATTAAAGCAAACATCAGACTAAATAATCCATTTTTCAAGGGTGGGATAGTGGTGCAGCCAACAGTTACATGACAGAAAATGGCAGAACATATACACAAGTACATATAATATAATTTTGTGTGTGTGTGAGGGGAGTGAGGCAGAGAGAGAGAGATCAGACTGCCATTTTCTCAGTGAAATCTAACCATACGTTAGAATATAGTTTTCCTTTACATTTGCAGCAAACAGGAGTCTTTTTTTCAAAAAAAAAAAAAAAAGTAGGTCCTGATTCTAAGGAGAGCAGGGAGTGGGCAAGAGGGATGGGATGAGGCAGGAGCTTCTGAGGAAGGCCAGCAGCACTGTGCCCCAGGCAGGCAGCTCTTTGCAGCCAATAGCTAAAATCACTTCCCTGGGTACATCGCAGGGACTGCCAGCTCCACCAACAGCGAGGACTAACCCAGGTACGTGTAGCTCGAAGAGCACAACTCTCTGTTCCCCCAGGCTAGAGTGTCTCTGAAGCAGAGGACCATGCCACACGCTCATCTTTTTCACTCAAGCAAAAAGGAGGAACCATAACACTATCTGGCCAGCAAAATGGCCTCAGGGAATTGCTGTGAAAAAAAGCTGAAAAGTATGATTTCTAATGTGAGAAGTTTGATCCGGTTTTACAGCAGTTAGGGTTGGGATTAGGGTTAGACACTTCTAGATTTGCTTTCACATAGGATTAAGGTTAGGGGTTAGGGTTAGGGTAATTAGGGTTAAGGTTAGGGCTTAGGGTTAGTGTTACCCTTAGGATTAGGGTTAGAGTTAGGGACATTAGAGTTAGGGTTAGAAGTTAGGGTTAGAGGTTAGAGGTTAGGGTTAGGCTGAGGGTCAGTGTTTAGGGTTAGAGTTAAGGTTAAGGTTAGGGTTTAGTGTTAGGGTTAGGATTATTAGAGTTAAGGTCATTAGGTTTAGGGGTTAGGGTTAGGCTTAGTGTTATAGTCATTAAGGTTAGATTTAGGGGTTAGGGTTAGCATTAGTAGGGTTAGGATTAGGGTTAGTGTCAGGATTTAACGTTAGAGTTATGGTTCAGGTTAGGGTTTAGGGTTAGGTTCAGGGTTGTAGTCATTAAGGTTAGGGTTAGGGCTATTAGGTTTATGGTTAGGGTTAGCATTAGGGACAGGTTTTAGGGTTAGAGTTTGGGTTAGGATTTGAGACTTCTAGATTTGCTTTCATTTTGTGTAGGGTTAGGATTTGGACTTAGGGTTTAGGCTATGGATAATTAGATTTAGTGCTTAGTGTTAGGTTTAAGGTTAGGGTTAGTGTTGGTGTTAGGCTTAGGGTTAGGTTTAGGTTTAGGGTTTTGGGTTAGGGTTAGCTTTAGGGTTAGGGTCCAGGTTAGAGCTTAGGTTTAGGCTTAGTGTTATAGTCATTAAGGCTTGGGTTACAGTTAGGGGTCAGTGTTAGGGTTAGCGATTAGGGTTAGGGTTATAGTCATTAAGGTTGGGGTTATCTTTATTGTCAGAGTTGGGGTTAGTGTTATGGTCATGATTGTTAAGGTTGGGGTTAGAGACTCCTAGATTTGCTTTCACATAGGACTGGTAATGTTTCTGCACTATCTTATGTATTTTTGCACTACTGGAATTCTTTAAATGCTAATTTATTTCTCCCTTCTAGACCTCTGCGATCTCCTTGTCATCCCTGTTATTGCCCCCTCTATTTTTAACCTGGACCATGCAGCCCAGGCAGCATGAGCACTGTTTTGTTCTTTTATATTTATACCCAAAGAAGAGCTGCCTGCTCTACATATGAAGCATGTGGTGCCTAATTCTTCCCATCAGGAGACAAATTTTTCAGGATCTGGGAAATTTGTCAGATTTTAACTGCTGTGGTGGCTTAGTCATTTGTTTGCGGTAGCACCTCACAGCCTCTGCATTGGGGCCTCGCTGTGCTAGGCACTGCACAAACGCAGAGTAAGAGGAGGTGCCCGTCCCAAAAAGCCGAGGAAATCAGGCAGAGACAGGCCCAGCGCAGGAAGAAATGACACAGAGCAGTAAAGCAATCGTCCCGCAGGCACATCGCCCCGGCGCGGTGCGAAGATCAAGAGCTGCTCTCCTGATGCCAGGGCTCTACCCGGCGGGCCATGGCCTTTTGAAGAAGAAACTTCTGAACCTCCAGATGAAAGGAGCAGCTGTTTACCAGCAATGCAGGACGTGGATTCAGTGCAGTGCTTTTCCTCACATGCCTCCTATTAACCTCTAATTAATCACAAGCCGTTAATTTCTTTCGCGCTTGTATGGATTGATGTCCGTGCATCACAGAAATCTTTTTTTTTTTCACCTTTTGTATGGAATCTTTTTTAAGAATGAAACCTCTGTGGCATAAAACAAAGCCAGCGGCTGAGAAGATGAAATGTTCGCCCCTGGGATCTTCCCCCCGCACATTGCAGCACACGTCCTCCTCGGAAGGGTTTCTCCTGGCACTCCACCTGAGGGGCTCTCCATTTCCTGACCAAACGCCACATGGAAAATTAAACTTCACAGAAAATATATATAAAATCCAACACCTCTCTATAACAAGCTATACAGAGTGGCCAGATATTAAGTCGTTAATTCTTACCACTGTTTAATACACAGTGTGTAATTACCACTACATAATACTGTACAGCACACGATCCCTTTAATGTGCTGATCAAATTGTAATTAATTTCACTTTTTTTTCCTTACCTGTTCTGGGTCCTCTCTCCCATTTGCTTCTGACAATAGCTCTCTTTTCTCTCTCTCACTTGCTTTCTGTGCAGTAACATATGTGTTACACAGCCCTGTCCCTACAGTGTATACAGGATTTCCTTAAGCTTACCAGAACATGTACCTGGGCCCAACTTCGAAGCACCGATACTATTTTTCTGCCTCAGACCCCTGCCCAGGGCAGCCCGCCGACTTTCAGCCTAAGCACGGCCCCAAATCTCACTCTGTGGGGGAGAGAGGAATGGGTAATGTGGAACAAAGTGTAAAAAAAAAAAAAAAGTTACCGCTTCAGTTTCTTTTTGCTGTAAAATCTATTCACCTTTATGAGCTTGTGCATCTCTACGTCTGCATGTATATGACTGCGTGCATGCATACATGTGTATACGCATATATACATACATAGATGCATGCGCCTAGATACTCAGAGCTTTTTAAAGGTTACTGAGTACCGAGTGAATGCCCCCTTCCTCCTTCGCTGTTTCAAAAGCCATTTTTCAGATTCGTTAGGAATCTGACCACGCTGACAAATGACACATGGCCGAAGGGCAATTGGTGAATTTTCTGCCGTGACGGGAGGATGGGAGCCGGCTACTTTTCTGTGCAGGGCTACTTCTGGAAAACAAAAGGGGCTCCTGCGGGGAGGAGGAAAGGGGAACCCGGAGCAGAAAGACCTCCGTGGCTCGCACTGGCCCGTGCCAGTAGCTCCGGGCGGTCGGTACCCCGTACGCGAGGGGAAGGAGGGACGCCGGCCCCCGGCCCCCAGAAGGAGGAGGGTGCCGCAGGCCCACCGCCTTTCATTTCGCTTTCACCCGAGACTCTCTCCAGCCTCCCTTTTTTTACAGCTTTATTTAAACTCTGGGGTTCTGCCGGATGAAAGTGCTCTCTGTTCCGCGGCGGAGCTGTGGCTTTTGGATTTTTACAGCCCCAAAATTACTTCACGATGATCCAGAGCACACATCACAGCCCAGAAACCACACGGGAGCTGTGCTGGTAAAGGAAGCTGAGAGTTGCTGAAGTAGCCAGACTGAAATTTATAACCGTGACCTGGGCCTTGTCAGGCCTTTACGACACTGTGTAAAGTGAATTGCTGCTTAGTCACCAATTTGCTTGGCAAGATTGGCTGGATTAGGAAATACATAAAAGGTCAGACAGTAGGAGTTTGTCTAGACATCCTATTTTGGATTATATGCTCTACATGTTTCTGTGGCAACCCCTGCAAAACATTCATATTTTAGCAACATTTTCGAAGGCTCCTTTTTCTGTAACGAGCTACCGAAACTTTTGTGAGCAAAATTAACTTGTTTCTCTACCGGCAGCTGCCCAGCTACACCCTTTGAGGAGGCGAAGGGGAGCCACCTCGGCCGGCCGGAGCGAGGGCCGAGGCCGTGCCCATGGCGGGCAGCCGCCGACCCGGGGAGGGCCGGGAGGGCCGCTGTCGGTGAAGGAGCCGGCAGACGGGGACCGCACGCTTCCCTGCGGCTGCCAGACCACCATCCATCGCCCTTCGCCGGCCCTTTTCCAGTGGGGAGGGATGGGGGGGTTCCCAGGAGAAGGAGGTAGTAGTACCTCAGGTTCTCCGCTCGCAAGCGGCACGCTGAGGGACGGGGATGGAAGGAGCAGCACCGTGGCTTGCCGCCTGCGAGCGAGTCCGGCAGGGTTTGAGCGGGGCTCCTCAGAGGTTTCAGTAAAAAAAAATGAAAAAAAAAAAAGCAAAGCATGGTAGCGAGAGAGCAAAACCAGCTAGCCAGGCAACACTGAGCTCCATAGCCAAGTTTTTTATTTCTGCGACGTTATTGTTATTTACTCCCTCCCGTCCCATCCCTTGTGCGAGTGAAAAGTGGGAACAATTTCAGAGTTAGTGGAATTCTTCCTCTCAGCTCTTAAACTGTGGGGGAGGGGGGAAGAAAGAGAAAAAGCGAACTCCAGGAGTTTCAGTGACACTAATTGGATTTGGCTGGGCTTTCCAGGTTGAATCAAATAGATGCCAATTCAAACTAAATAGAATGTAGCAAGAAAGATTTTATGAAAACCAAGGGCAGATTTACTTTGTCTACTCAAGTAAAAATTAATGAATAAATAAACACTCCAGACAGCACTTTTGACCAGTTTCATTAAAGTAAGCGCATGCTTTAACTTTATGATTCCTATCATCTGATACCTAGAAAACTGGCTTTCAAATTCATTCCTGAAAGGGCTGGTATTTATTAGGACTGGTCACTTTTCTTTCCTTTTCCTCCTAATTATCTTCTGGATAAATAGTACTGTGAAAGGGGTTTTGCATTGCTGTCTGCTGACATAGCCAGCACCTGGAGCCACGGCGGTGCTAATTCAGCAGACGTTCCTCGGAGAATATCATGCACCTTCCTTGGGCAGTGCTCTTCCTCGCCAGCCTCCAAGCCCTTCAGAATAGTGGGTATCATTATCCCCACTCTGCAGATGAGGAACAGCTGGAGGAAAGCAGGGCTTAGAGAAATAAGCAGACAGTTTTGAGAAGGTGTAGACTATTTGCAGCTTCCCTGACACTCTTCGGGTGAGAGTGCTGTTTCTGTCACCGCTGCCTTTTCATGCATATGTTGAGAAGGTGTGTAATTAGTTTACTTTGTAAATTAAACTGCAAAATACTGTACTGAGTTACAGCTGGCGTAGGCCGAGTTGCTGAACCGAGCAAGATTTCCGAAGAGCAGAGAATAATAGCTGCTGTGCTGATACCCTTTGAATTTGAAACCTAATGCTCCGGCTCTTCCCAGGCAAAGTGAGTCAACATGCATTCGTAGCTGTCTCTGGCACAGGCGGAGGGATTGCACATGGATTTGGGGAGTGTAGCAACACCCCTGGGGCTGAGGGTGTGTGCGCCGATGTATGTACTTACATGTATCAGATTCTACGCTCTAAAATAGCTGCAGGCAGATGCATATTTCATGGCCTACCTGTTCACCAAGGCTCCCAGCTGACTGCCTATGAGTCAAATAATGTGAAACTGAAACGCGCAGTGGAAGGGAAGTTCCAGGTTTGACCAAGCAAACATCTCTCTTGTTCTAAATTGTTTTCAGCCAGCTTCCTTTGGTCATACTTCCTTGGTGATTTGCCTATAAAATGAGCTTTTATTTAATGTTTTGAAATACTGTGCTAATAAGAAGGCTATAGAACCACATCAGATATTTCTGAATTCCAGCACAAATCTGTTATCTATTATTATTATTATTACTATTACGCAAACAGCCCTGTTTAGGCAAAGGAGCGTTGCAATACAATTTGCCAAATGAGTAACAGGTCTCTGCCCTAAGGAGCTTACAGTCTAAAGGCAATTTTGGCAAGGTTTTCAAAGGTGCTGCATACCCACAGTTTACAGTGACTTCAATGAGAACCTGTGAGTACAATGACAACTTTGAAAATCATGCCAAATATAAATAATGACTTTTTTTTTCCTTCTTTGATATCTGGAAGTCACTCGTAACTTTTTAATTACAAACATATTATCAAATTTTATTGTTTGACTTGCTTAGTCCCATCTCCCCCTTTCAGGACTGGTCTTCATTTGGTTGGTAGACATTTATCATTTCTTCCACTACAATGTAAGAGGAGCCTGATTGTCCTCCTAGGGATGGCTAGCCACCACGAGGGAAGATCCTACTAAATTTAGCAGCTATCAGGGTGAACTACATTCCTATTTTTATAGGTGAATATAACTGGAAGGTTGTCTATTACTTGAAAAGGATAAATTGAGGGGACAGATTTCACTAATGCTTACAAATATAAGGGGCAAGTAGGTGGGGTATTTTAGAGCTGTGATAGTGTGTAGAAGCCTCAGGGTACAGGGAAAGGAGGTTTTGGTAGGTGCTTGCGCATACTGGGGAGGATATTTTAAAGTAGTTTTTAAAAATAGGCTTCCTGTCAAGCTAATACCTTCAAAATGCTGGGGCAATATAACCTGTAGCAAAATATATCATTACATTTAAAATTTAGGCAAGTTACACACAGCTCACGATGCTTTCCACTACTCATAAAGATAGCTGGATGTGGGTATGCACTGTGTATTGTGGATGACTTCTGATCTCTCTGTACTCCCTAATGAACAGTGCAATGCAGTATATATTTCTAAAGTGGGGTAAAGGAAATTAGCAGATTATGCCTAGATTAAGAGGAAAGGGTTGGTTTATTTTTCTGGGGTCTCGGGTGATGTTACTATCACTTTGCTATACGACTCCATATTTTTCACTCTTTAAAACTAGGCTATGAAATATCAGCATTTTTATGAAGTAGAAAAGCAAGTGAGGAGATAAATCTATTGATGTGATCTAGGTACTAAGCAGAACAGAAAAGCAATGCAGAACATGTGAAAGGCTTGAAAATGAAGTACAGGATTAATTCTGTGTACACAGGGGCGAAAGGTAATTTTAGTCACACCCAGCTCTTATTTAGTGCTTTTCTCTTGTGGATCTCAAAGTACCTTAGCGAACCAGTGAGTACCACTACCTGATTTATGGATGGGGAAACTGAGGAACAGACAGGGAATTTCACATGCTCAAGGCTGCCCAGTATACCAGCTAGGAATAGCACCAATATCTTGCTGCTGCAATGCTGCATCCACAAGATCGTATTGACTACGAATGCTGATTCAGCTGAAATTCATGCAAAAGCACTGTTGAATTACCACCAATACTAGCATGCAAACTACAAAAGAAATTGTGTTCTCTGACCGAAAATATGCCATGAGAACAGTCTGTTCCATCTGACTGTGACATCCTCACTCGAACCTGCCGTGAGACTGGAAAAGGCAACGGGCTCTTTTGATGACCTGGTCAGCCCTTCCTCCTCTGCAGGTGAGCAGAGGCAAAGGGCTTTGCCTCTGCTCCAAACTTTCCATGCAGGTTGCCCTAGAGAGTTTCCATTCCCTTTAGGAAAACTGCTGGATCGTCTTCCTGCAAGCTTCACTGGTGCCTGGCATCCCGCCAAAGCCATGTTCTTTGGTAATCTCCTCTTCACCTTCACATTGTCCACATAAATGCATTAATAATCTTAACTATAGTTAAGTGCTATCTTATTTTGGCAGCAGTTTTCTAGAAGATAAAATAAGAAATCTACTGCTTTTGTTGATGTTGCTTATCTCCCTTGCCAAGTCCTCACCTCTTTCTCTTCTCCTTTCTTGGGTCTTTTCCAATGTCTGTTTTCCCTCCACATAATTTTCCTTCTTGTTGAATATTGTACTGTATTACTACTTTTTCTTCCTATTTCCCTCTGCCTTTTTGCCTCTCCCACACTTTGTTTCTGTTCATGACCTCCATCCTTCTTCTTCTGTGTCTCTTTCCCACATTCCTCCTTTTCTATCTGGTTTGCCCCAGTCTCCTCAGCCAGAAACAGATCAATCGTGTCAGGAGGTTTGGGGAGTTTCAGAGCAAGTGCATGAGCAGCAGTTGGCCAGGCCAAGCGAAGCATCTGCATTCAGTGGTTTTTCAGCCATATTTCATCTATGTGCTGCTTAGTCTGAGCATATGGAAGAAGGCACAGCTGCCACATCTGCTGGAGAGGTGCACTGTAGTCATAAGGGATGAAAAGGTGAGTTATCCAGAAACTAGAGTGCCCGTGCCTTTTCACCCTGTTTGCCACAGCTGGAGCTCACCTCCACTTTCCTTAGAGGTTTAGAAAAAGGTTTTGGGCATGAGCTAGGGCAGGGTAACCCATTAAATATTTGCAACAACCCTCAAATCAGGTCACTTCTGTGGCTAAAGTAGAACAGCAAGGTCAGCAATGTTATTTAATACAGCGAAGCAGATGATAAACTAATACAAAATTGCCTGTGTTTAAACATGGCTTTGGTGATGGCTTTCTGTGTACTTCGAGATCCTGCCCAGTCAATACCACAAAAATATTATTTCATGAAAAATATTAATGACAGAGAGGGCCCTTGTGTTTTTAATTGCCCACTCTGATTCAAAAGTATTAAGAACAAAATGTGTACAATTGCCTGCCTGCATACCTAGTTGTCAGTCCATGCAGAAGGGTGCATCCAGCACAGTATCTTGTGACTGCTGTACAAGAGAATGATTACACCAGCATTGGAAACAGCATTCAAGGAACATAAGCACCTCAAATGGTGCCTGTTTTACGGGCAGAGCCAATATGACCAGATGATTTGCCTGCTCCCCACAACTGATGCCTTGAGCCCTCAGGCTCATTTCCCCCCCTACCCCTGCCCCAGCCGGCACCTCTGCCTGCAGAAGCGGTCACCACGGGAAGGATGGGGATGCAGATGGTGCTTCTTGAGCCACTGGCCTTTCAAGCACCATCCCATGCAGATGTGCTCTCAGCAGGGACAGATGCTTAAATTGCCTGGGGCCCTGCCTGCCCTGAGTCCCATCATCGCTACCGCCAGTGGAAAAGTTGTAGACCAAAAAAGCTTCATGTAAATAGACTCTTGTTTAAAAGCTTAGTGCCTTCAGCTGTTTCTAACTCAAGCATGTCAAGGTGTAGGAGGGAAGCCCTAATGGCTTATGGGGAGCTGGGAAACACCAACTTCCGTGAAATGCCTGTGGCCAGCTTTAAATGTTCTTAGAGGTTTTATTTTTAACTGTTTCAGTAAGTAAGAGATCTCAAGTGGTTGTTTGGAGGATAAGTAAACGAAGTGTTGGTAATTTAATATCAGCTATGTACTTGGCCTCATAATTTTTCTCTTCTCTGTCTGTCAGTTCTTCATCAAGCCACAGAAACCAAACTGTAATCGTTGTCTCTTCCTCAAAACAACACGATTGCTTTTGCAGTTGTCTCTCTGACAAGCTGCCAACAGTGCATTATCATATATGCAGGATCTCACAAGACTTTTAAAAGCTGCATATCATCACAAGCTGTCTTCTTGGTAAGAAATAGTGTAGTGTTTGCTCTACTGAAACAGTAGTTAGCTGTGAGGTATAAATTTCTAGATGATGACTGCAGAGTTTGGATGGTGATGTAAGGGCTGCAGAGAAGGCAGTAACTCTCTGAGAGTGTCTGCCCAGGACTCCTCATCACTGAGGAATGGCTAAATATACCATAAATTGCAAGCCGATTGGCTGGAGGAGACTTCAGCTCCTAATTATCTCCCGCTAACACATGCACTGGAATGAGACATCTAACCGAGTTACTATGATGCACGGGCTGTCCTCCAATCCACCCCCTTCCCAAGTTTTTTACATTCTGTTCTTTAATAAAAATGCTTACTGTTTTTCTCCCCCTTCTCTACTTTGCCTTTTTCCATTCTCCTCTCTAACACTCTTTTGAATGGGTCTGCCTGCTGTCTACACCGAGTCACTAAACAGATCACTTCACAGAAGGTTTCCAAAGGGAAATTGCCCGTTCCCTTCATCTGATTGGTGAGGTGAAACTTTGGTCTTTGAAACTTTGTTCAAGCCAATAATACATCCGTCCCCCGACACATATACAGATTTAGTATCTGCTTCCTATTAATGTCCTGCTAAGATGTAGGTCATCTGGACTGCTGCTTCTGCTGATACACTTCCATAGAGCTGAGGTATCTGTAGTGTGCTCAAAGGTTGCTTCTGCAGATAACCTTAGTACAATAGAAACATAGTTTTATACAGTTTTCTCTCCATAAAGCGGTTCCATCAGTGGAGTTACAGAGAGCACTTGAGGTTTGCTGGATTTAGTTGTTACAAATTGTCAAAGGTAATTTGTCTCTTAGACTTTGACGGGATATCCCCTTTTAGAGTCATGTTACTTTCAGTAATTAAAAAAGTCCTGAGCAGTTAACTATTGCTTTCAGTAGAGCAGAAGTTTTCTTGCTTTCATATCTGAAATCTTGCCAATTAAGGTTTCTACTTAACAATTAATCCCGTTCGTAATTAGGCTCAACAAAACCCTGGTATATCTTTCCTAGTCATCACACCACCAAAGTTGTAGATTAGTATCCAGAAGGTAGAAGGAAATTGGCTATGTAATGGATAATCACAGATAACTACAGTGCAGTGAAAAAAACAAACGCATGGACAAGTTGTCTTTGGAGTAGTGGATATCCCAGTAGCGGATATCCCAGTAGCTGTAAGGATGCGGGCTGTCAGCCACGCACACTTGGTCAGTCGGACGATGGGGAGCTGCCTGCTGCCATCAATTCCCTGCTGCTGGACTCCAGACTAGGCAGATCCAAGCCAGCTGGGCATGGCGCTGACTCCAAGGATGGCCTTGCAGACCACAGAGGACAGGGATCCCCCAGCTCAGGCACTGAGTTAGTCCTTCCAGGCTCCCCAGTTCAGGAGCCCACTTTACGATGCTGAAGTGAATCATACCGGGCAGTTTATCCTCTTTAAGAATGTCTTTGTAATTGGATGAGGACACAGCCTACACTAATGAATTAAAACATGGTGCCTAATATTTAGTCAGTTAAAATAAACAATCTGAATTCTGCACCAGTTTTGAACATTTCTTGCTTAATGGGCTTAGGAGACTAAATCGTGTTGTAGTATTGGAAGTGTTACATCCAGCCATATTTATTACCAAGCCAAGAGCTAACAAGGTAGTGCTGCTGTCTCTTCATGCACTGAAATCTCTCCATGTACATATTTATTCTGTCACTGTTGGAATATGTCGACATACATTAACTAGTGAACCTTAGAAAGAATCAATTATATCAATAATTTCATGTATAAATACTTTCCAGGATCATCAAAATCGAGTTAGTAGGTAATGAAATGTTGCCTCTATCATGACCACTCAGGCCTGAAGCCATGCTCTGGATCATTCACCTCACCCATATTTGGAATTTCCATAACTGATACAAATTTATTAAGAAGCAGCACGAGATGGCTCTAGTTTCTTCAAGTGCCAACTTAGTACCTGTTTCCAGTAATGGAAACGTATGGTCAGCTGGGATGGAGCTAGCCTTACAGTTAGCGCACAGTCTCCAAGACAGCTTTCTGTCCTCAATCCTTTCCTGTAACTCTGCTGCTTTGCAGGGTGCTGGCGAGTCTGACAGCTCCAGGCCTCCATTGCACGGCTTGTGGGGCACTTGGACTCCAAAAATAATGCTGCAAAGGTCCTCAAGACATCAGGCAACATGTCTTGAAGACATTCATTCCCCTATTGTTCTTAAAAATAGCATTGAGGTGAACAATGCCAGCTGAGAAAAGCCTCTGTTTTCTTTTGATTGTAGCTGATGGGCTCTATTAGCACTTATGCCTTAACATTTTTTGTTTTGCTGTTGTTTAAAAGGAATGTATAAGCCAAGGGTCATTTTAGCATGCAGCTGGATCTGTGGCTTCCAGGCGTCAGGTGCAGTGAGGGCTGTGCTGCCACATGTCCCAGCTCCAAGGAGCTTCATTCGTGTGAGCTGCTGCTGTTAATTTGCATTTGCAGGATCAAGCTCTTCACCAGTCTCCTAGTCATTTTGCTCGGGTTTTCACAAGTAAGCAGGGGTATTTTATTTTCGAAGAGGAAAATACTGGTAATGGAAAGTGCAAAAAATTACTTGGAGGGCAGGGTTTTACCACCAGAAATGGCCTTGGCTGATTTCTTCTTTCTTCTTCTTCTTCTTTTTTTTTTTTTTAACTTAATGAGAAAGTAGGAAAGGTTGTTCCTTTGAGTATACTTTATCTTGATGGTTGGCTTTCCACAGAAATTCTCTGCTTTGTTTCATGGTGTTATCTGTGGTTTTGAATGAGTGAAAGAGCAAGGGTTAAAAAAAGTGCTTGGGTTTGAGAAGGATATAAGGCCAAATGTTGTTAGAAAGTTTTTGCCAGATGTCTGCATTTGGTGATTTTTTTTTTAACAGAGCTGGTATATTTTCTTGAAAAATAGGACATAGTTCTACTATAATCTTTACTCTAAAATATTTCAAACCCATTTCATCTAAGAATTCACTGGTTATATATACTTTTAATAAAATGGGCCAATAGAAATGGCCACTGATTTATGGTAGATTGGGTTTGAGTCCTAGCTGTGACACGGGTAAGTGGGAAATGCTTTGGGAAGAGCTGAGTTAGTTTTCAAAGACAATCTGAAAGAACAAGTTCTGGTATTGCTGCCTCCCAGTTATTCACTTATGACCTGGTGAGCGTGACTAGGATGGCACACATAGCAGGAGGAGAGGAGGCATTCTTGCCTCATTCCTCTTAAATCAAGAGGTAAGGTGGGAGGGATTTCAAGTTGTTATCACCAAGGCATATTTTGCTGGAAAAACATTTTTATCCATGATCTAAACTCAGAGCCAAAATTAAAAACTTCTAAAGTAAAGAACAAAAAAATCCCTCGGGATCCTATCAAATGTTTTCTTGGAACCAAGACTGCGAATTAGGCTTCTATTTTGTTCCACTGAAGGTAATGAATAATATTTAATAACCTCCTTATGTTATTGTTGGCCTGCCTCTGGAGGGGTTACCCTGACTGGTCAGTGTGGATAATGGATGACAGAAAAGGTGCTAGGCTATTTGTATATACCTTGGCGAAGATTTTACCATCCCCATTCAAGAGCGATATGGGTCTTTATGAAGTGTACGATTTTACAACTTCTTTGGAAAAATAGTCATTGTTGCTGCATTTAGGACAGATAGAAGAAATAATCTGGAAAGCTGTCTGCGAGGTGCACACAGGGGATAAGCCATTTCTTTAACTGGCAGAGTAGCCTAATCTGGATAGATTTCCCCTAATTAAGATGGGGTTCCATGTGAGAAGGGTTGGCTAGAGCCCCACCAGGAGGGCTGCAAAGCCTCAGCCTGCCCTTCAGCAATTCCTCTCATCTCTTGCCTCCCTGCACTGCGTCCGCTGGCCAGCGGCCGTTCGGGAGCTGGTGGGTAGAGCCATAGTTGTACAGAAGAGCATTACCTGAGTGCTCAGTCCCAAACAGTTGGAAATCACTCGCTCGGCAGCTGTGCAACCAAAACTCTCAAAGCTCCCTCTCTCTGAACGAATAAATAAAACCGATGTCAAGTACCCCACCTCTGCTATTGAAATGGTTGCCTGTAACATAACCAAATGGCAATGTAAACCTCTAAGCAAATTTCAACCTCAGTTGCCCCTCTTCTGAAATTTTATTTTTATTTACAGAAAGCCAAATTAAAGCTGTTCCAGTTAAAAGAAAATAGCATGATGATTAGCTGGCATATCCCATGTTTTTCTTCTTTCTTCTGTTTCCTGCAAGTGAACAAATGCATAGGTTCTTTGGATAGCCCAAATGGTGTTTTTTGTCTCACTATGGAGTTTCTGGGCAGCACATGTGAGGATATGGACCATTCCTGTTCCTTTGAACACTTTCATCCTTTGATTTAGGGCTACTTTCTGATTTTTTTAATCAAAAGGTGCTGAAAAGTGACAGCTAACTGTAACTGTTTTGCCCTCATTTAGAGGGGACTTCTTATTGCTGCCCTGGGGCCTGCTGATCTGTCGTCATATCTCCACAAGGCTGAAACTTTTATTTTTCATCTAAATCCTCTAGAAGATTCTCTGCATTTCATCATGTTATGTTTTACTTACGTTGACATAAAAAAATCTGCTGTTTCAGCTCCCTGGGTTTTGTTGCTGATCCCCTCGCTACAAGAAGAAGGAAGCGTTATTTCAAGCCTCTCTTCTGCCAGTGTCTCTATGTATTCCCCTCCGAGAGTCACCCAGCCTTGCAGCTAACAGAGGAATTTGTCTGGGGTCACATTTTTTGTCCTTTTTATTCTAAGTGAAATTTACACCAGATTTTGCTAGTTTTGTCGTTTAGCAGCCGCAGGTCTCCAGAGCAGTCCTCACCACCCCACTGGCAGCAGGTCACTCGGATGCCACACGGTCTGAAGCCAGAGTGACCAAAGATTCTGCTTTCAGTTCAGTTGATTGCTTTGGTCAGGTAGAGTCAGCGAGAGCTAAGCACTTTCCCAGCAAGTATTAAGGGTCCTGCAGTTACAATATTTAAACCCTTTGAAGCACAGCTATCCGTGTACCTCGTGAAGCACCAGCGCAAGTTCATTGTTGCTCCAGATATCACCGGTGACCGCACAGAAAGCTCCAGCTGAGCCCAGGGCTTTGCAGCCCATTTAGTAACTGATAAGAATATAGCGCCGTGGCTTTTTTGTCCAGGAGATAAAAGCTTTTTCCATAGCTTTTTGCAGTGGCCGCACAGTCAAAGCCACCTGCCTTTGGCAGGCAGCAACCCTGACTCACCCGCTCCCGGTGCCACTTTCACTGCTGCATCGTCTCCCGCTTCCCTACCCCAGCCCTTGCGCTGGAGCCGGTAAGAAGCCGACAGGTCTTTCCTGAACCCATCAACCCCTCTTTGATGTTCACCTCTCCCCGCGAGGGACAACTCCACCACTCCTTCCAGCCGGCCGCACACTGCTCTCTGCGTCTGTCCGCCTCCGTGGGCAAAGGAGAAAGGGAAAATAAGAGGGTGTGAATGAGTAGACAGATAATGGCATTAGAAACTCCCTTCTGGCAGTGAATTAAATCTTCCTTACAAGCTTTGAAGAGCTTCCTGAAAATATGAGTGCTAAAACGGGCAGCGGGGATGTCAAACCTCAGGCCAGCGAGCCTCCATAGATCACCCAGGGCAGGTCACTGAGCCCACGTCTTTCTCTGAGCCAATCTCTTTCCCCACAACCACTCAAAATTAGAGTGGGAAGAGTCTTAACAAAGTGTTTTGGAAGTCTTTCGCTGCCAGCTGCCACCTTTGCCAGGGTACCGTAGCCCCTCTGCGGCGATGTGACTCGTTATACAGGCGTTCCTTCTCACCCGTGCTTATTCAGTGCAGAAAAGAGCTCCAGGCTGTAGTCATAAGGGGCAACATCAGTTGCCACAAGAGGACATGTGGACATCACTGGTGTATGGCTTGCCCTTGAGTATCTAAGGCTAGAGCTCTTTTTCCTGTGAAGTGACAGCAATGGGATAAATCCCCCGTATATTAAATAAGACGTTGGTTCTCGCAGCTGCAAAATTGCACTGCAGTTTACAGAACAGAGAGTACTACAATTTGTTGGCATTATGGTAGTGCTGAGTAGCTTCACTTGAGGGATGTCCTCAAACGCATGCTGAGTAAGAAAGACGGTTCCTCAGCTAGAAAGCTTAAACCATCAGCAACTGAGAAGGTAAAATGGGAGACCAAACCAGACAAACAATTAGGCAAGGATTAGAGAATGGAGAAACAAAAACCTGTTGATTAGAAAAACAAAACTGTAATTCATAACCAGATCAGGCTCTAGTCTTTCTGCTTTCTCAGTGGTAATAACTCAAGAGAGGTGCACAAATGTGGAAATCGGTTCTTGCATTGGAAGAGCTATGGGTCTGGTGGGGCAGCTGCAGTTCCTGAACACGCTGTCTCTGGGATGCCTGGGGGGGTGGCGAGGAGGCACCCTGGAAATCCCCTGCTGCCGCCGCGGCGGTGGTGAGCACAGAACACTACCCTTTACCCTTTCGGTCTTGCAAACTCACTTCACAAAGAACCTCCTTCCAAGACTGCGCCATGCTGAGAGGACTCCATCCAGGCAGCACCCTGCTGCCGTAACCCTTGCCAAAGAGACGGCTCTTGCAACTTGGTCTAAGCCCTGACCCCTTCTTTGCTGACCTTTCCTGGTCTCTAGATAACTCTTACGCCTCAGTCTTAAGTTACACTGAGTCAGCCCTCGGCTTCCCAGATGTGCACAGGGGCTGTGCAGCTGAGCGTGTTACACAGCTCAGCGGACTGCACAACCTGGGAGACCTAATTCATAGTTGTTCTTTGGCTACACCCTTATGTTCAAAACACATCCATCAGGTCTTGAAAAATCATGGGACTCACTTAATGATTGTGAGATTTAATAAAAACAAACATGAGTTTCTTTTTTAAAGTTATTTCACTTTTATACTTTTAGGTGGCTCCCAGATCAGTGTTCAAAGCTCTTCTCCATACCCATGAGGGCTGCAAGCAGACATAAATTCAGGACCTGGAGTTTTAATTAAAAAATTGAATACTGGGAGATCTGTAGTTAAATCAGGAGCACTGGCAACCTTGAAATCACAATTTACAATTTCACATTGCTTCACACACCCCAGCTCTACAGCAGTGCTACCTAGTGCCATTTTCAGTGTGAGCAGAGGACCTGGGAAAAGAAAGCTAGACTGGAATTGGGACCTCTGTTTCATGTCTCTGTTGAAGAGTGCAAGCCACGTCACACTACTCCCAGATGCCCTGAACATGTGATGATGTTCAGAAAAGATTTCTTTCTGACAAGTCTACATTTCTGTCCCAGTACTCATTGCCTCTGCAATGTGAAGAATGCATCTAATATCTAAAATGCCATGAACACTGGTGTGATTCTGGGAGAGCTTGTTCCAAATGGGGTGTAGGAAAAGTAAAATTAATTTGCTTCTGTTGCTTTGGGGGGTGGAGAAGAGCAAGGGTTGTAGTAAAATGACAGTAAAAAAAATAATATTTTAAAATGAAGGTCCCCTCTCTCTTTGGATAGATGTCTCCATCCAGAGAAACTGAGAGCACTGGAAGTCTCAGTGATCTGGATCCATCACGGCAGTAAGACAGGCTGGCTTGTGAATCATGCTCCTGAGGTTTTGTGCAAGTGAAAATTCATCCAGGCCTTCAAATACAGCTTAATTGGAAGGTGGAATTTATGTAAAGCAACTGAATTTGGTCAGACAAGTTTCCTGGAAATTAGAAATTAGTTCAAACTGCACCATTGCAAGCCAATTTTTAAACAGTTCAAACTCTAGCCTAGTTGATCATCTTCTTTTCTTCCCCCTTCCTGCCAATCCATTAAAAATTTGGCCTCTGCAAGTACATTATTAAAGATAGGACAAAACTGCAAAATGCACATTTGGAACCAGTTTTGGCTTTTGGAAACCCTGATGTACTGAAATACTTAAAGTCTCCTTGCTGAATACTCTTCACAAATTTGAGGTTTCTGATGTTGGTCTGAGCCTGGAGTTCGGTGACACAAAAACATAAGACCTTTGCTTTGTTCAGTCTTTGCCATTAAAGTCTTGTGAACAATGGGCAGACCCTGAACTCCTGCCCCTAAAATAGCAAATTTTGTATATTTTGAAGTTTGTGGAGTGATGCAGAAACTGTAGGTGAAAAAGTCATTTTTAAGTACAGCCCTAATGTGGGTACAAAGACTGTGATTAATTCACATGAGGAAAGTAACCTAATTTGAATTGTGGGGTTTGTTGGCTTTTTTTTTTTCCTGTGGTCATTTCCATAATTGGTTAGAAAATCAGCTCTGATCAAGGAATGTTTTTATTTGTTTTAACTATGTCCTACTTAATGGAGATGTAATAATTCAAAACAATTACATTAAGGTAATTATGTTTTAATAAACATAAGCTTGGCGCTTCAAACTGGAAATAGAACCTGTATCCTGAGCCAATTAGGAGCTGTGAAATGAATAGGAGACAGTTGATTGCAGTTTGTGGAGCACATTTATTAAACCAGTAACAAATAATCTATTAATCTTTCTCTAAACATCAACAACATAAAAGAGTTCCTCACCTCAAAGTCAGTTGCACTAAATAATTTCACGCGAACAAAATGAGACGCCAGAAGTTTGCATGTCGGGATATGATTTATAGCATGAATTAGCTGCTTTTGTGTGATGAAGGGTATAATTAAACTCCAGCGGCAGCGTGTGGCCAAAGCGAACGGCTTGGCAGGGAGCTGATCTCTGGAAGCCGGCTGGCAGGGAAAAGGGTTTGTGTTACTGGTGGCAGCGGCAGGTCAGCGGGACAGCCTGGTCCCTGGGCAGGCTCCTTCCTACCTTTGTCACACAAAAAGGAAACGCGCGGGTTTACCAGGAGTGAGGCAAGCCAGAAGGTACTGGGTATGCCCAGCCAGCAAAACACAATAGCCTTTGTAAAAACAGAAACATTTCACAAAAGCCTTCTGACCGAGACTAGAAATATGGCAGGTGAAAAATGTAAAGGGAAGCGGTGAGCTCACAAATGGCATTACTTTCTGAGTGTGCTTTACTTGTGATGCTGGTGTTACCAAACCGAATGATGCAGGGAAAGGCTTGTATATTTTCCTTCGGCTTCCTTTCCTTCTCAGCCCTTTTCTTGCAGCCAGGTCTCCGGGTTGTCCCTGTTGCTTTGATTTCTGATGCAGCAAAGGAGAGAAAAGCATGTAAAAAGCTGTAATGTTGTGAATCTGTAGACTACACAGAGAAACGGGAAAGGCCAGAGGACTTGGCATAGGTGTCATTTCAGAAACTGCTTCTCATGTTTCCTTTCTGTTGGGTAGGATCTCTAAATAGCTGGGGGTCATCTAGCAGGGCCCCACGCTGAAGCCCCCAGAGTCTGCCAGAGCAACAGTGTGCACGGATAACCAAGGCTTGTATGTATAGCTATCAGATGTGCTTATTTGCAATCTGTCTGCTCAAGTAGATGATTTCTTCATTCATTTCACACCGTGCAAGGACGCAGTGCTGCTATTGCCGTTGGTATTTTCAAGATTTTATATGGATTGCTTTTAGTTCATTAAGACTGATGATCTCTTTCATATGGCAGGCAAAAACAAATAGCTTAAGTTTGTTGGTTGTGAATCACAAGCTTCTGATTTATTTGAGGAAAAAATGAAACAATCTAATATTTTATTGGTCTGACGTACCAATAGAAAAATTGCTGTCTCTATATATGCAAGCCCACACATTTTCACTGGTAGCATCATCGCAGGTGATGGAGTTAAACTTCAAATTCCCTATGTAAGTAACTTTCCTAGTTATACTGGTTCTCTCTCTTCCCTTTTTCTTTCTCTAAACCCACATACTTTTGCCTGTTAGATTTTCTTTTACTCTCTGTAATGTTACATGGTCTTTAATGCCTTAGCTAACAATCTTAGCATCTTTTTGGGGTCTCCTATACCTATTGTCGAAAGGGGTATTTCAGCAGATTGTAATAATCAACATTATGTGCTATAATAATTTATGTAATTTATCCATGAACTGGATTCGGTAAATCATAGAGGTTATCAGGACGCTTGTTTTATGCCTATGTGCCATTGAATGCAACAGGGGCTACTGGAAGAGCAGTTGGGATCCAGCATGTCGTCTCCAAAGACGCAAACATTGATTTATGCTTTAAAGTGTAGTAAGGAAAGCTGGAGAGCTACATCATGGTTTTTTGACTCTAGTAAAAATGCATGACATGCATTGCTTAGTTGAAAACCTAGATTTTGAAAGATTGCTGAATACTTAGAAGACCTCTTTTATGAGTTGGAGGCAGAGACAGCTGCTGATGAGTTTTAGAGGGACAACTTGCAGAGACACTTGAGGGCCTCTCTAGGGACTGATAAAGCTCCAGGAAAAGGCAGATGTGCATGTAGACTGTGCTGGTATGTTGTTATGTATCACTTTTCTCTCTCATGTTTTTGTCTTTGAATAACTCTGATTTAGAAAGTCAGTTTGGTTTCCTGACTGCCATTGTCATGGCACCTAAAACCGCAGACCCTGGTAAGTCAGGGCACTGAGGCACTCGCACATAATGAGAAAGGAGCACAAGCGGTGGCCTTGCCTGATGCCACCTCGAGGGAGCAGATGTAGGTTAAGGTCGGAGCAGATGTAGGTTAAGGTCGGAGCAGATGCAGCTGGAAGGCAGGAATGATAAGAGCTGCAGTTAGCCCAGGAGCTGTGACCAAGGCTCTCTTAATCATAGCCTCAAGTTACTAGCCGAACGGCTTCTGGTATGAGCTACTGGTGCCTTGTGTGAGGAAATGGTTTTGTTAAAAACAGTGGGTTTGAACGGGTAGCCAAAAACTCCATAACACAGCTTCCAAAAGAGCTGATCTGCGAGCAAGAGACAGAAGGGTTCATTATCAAAATTGTCATGTGTGGTTTCCATCTCTCTCTTTTAGGTATCTGTCATCATTTATTGGTTAAGACTTAATACCTAAAAGAGAGTATAACTCGGCATTCATTGCCAGAGCTCCAAAAGCAAACATTACCACTATTTTTTTAACCACAGGCAGCAAATCTTTCGGACCACTTTCCCCAGCAGCCTGACCCCCTTTCTCCTCTCCCCAGCATCGCTTTTGCAGCTGGGCAGATGAAGTAGCTTGTAGCCCAATGCAGAGCCAGCCCTCCACGTCCCCAGCAGCAGCACGCACGGCACCGGGCATCGTGGCCGTGCCGCAATCTCCGCACGAGGCAAACGCAGGCCAGCGAGCTCCGACAGCACCCCGGGGATGGCAGGCTCACCCCCCGGCACCGTAACGAGCCCAGCAGGTCTCCATCCGTGCACTTTCTCCCCCCTTGTAGCACATGAGATAATAGTGATCTTCTTAACCTCAAGGTTTATCAACCATTCAGCAAGCTTAAAGGTACTACCACAATACATCCTTCAAATCGTAATGAGCAATCTAACCCAAGTCACCTGTCATGTATGAATCGATGAAACAATTTCACTGGCAACCAAGCACTTTATTTCTGTTTTATGGTTGGAAGCAAGTCCGGCTTGATTGAGAGGCATGAGACAGTGAAGTCATATATGTCAATCAATCTCCCAGTGAAATCTTCTGTGAATTCTGGTGCCCTGTTATATAGAGTTTCCATCTTCTGAACCATCAAGGCTACAGGTTGTCATGGGAAGCCTCCCAGGATAAGCTGGGCCAGGAGCAACAGTGCCACAGCCCGTGGAAACTCAAAACAGGGCAAGAGTGATTTTAAAAATACAACTTTAAAGATTAGGGCTTTTTCCCCTTGCACAAAATGTTCTAATATATTTTAATCAGACAGCTACGCAGATATTTTAGCCCAACAAAATTTTGAATGGCATGGTAAGGCTGTAGGCAATCAGAATTTTATTTCTAGCTCTGTGCAACTGGTGGTAAGGAACTTACCCCAGCTTGATTTTAAAGAGTCCCCAGTCCCCTCTGACGGCAAAATGAGCTAAAGGCAAGTCCACTTATAGTTTCTGCTATCCTCTAAGTTCAAACCATGTGGTCAAGAGTTCTGGAGTCTCATTTGGTTTTTAGTATCTCATGTGGTTTGCTTCCAGCAACTTAAAGAGGAATTCTTAGCACCCAAACCTGCTAATATCTGACCAAAAAAGCATCAGACCAACCCAGAGACAACCAGAATCAATGGCTGCTTTCCCAGGTATAGCCCTTTATTTCTCAGCAGCTTAAGTTCATCATAGTGATGTGGAATAAAAATCTTGCTCTGCCTTCTGGAATGGTGAACGGCACATCGTTTAGGTGGTAAGTTGTGCAGACTCTATAGTGACGAATGCAATAATTGACCATACGCATTTAGTGTTAGTATTGTCCTGCATCTCATCTTGGTTTCAGAAATTCTGACACTTTATCTTAATTTGGACTGGTCTTCTTTTACCACTTTACTACTCCTATTATTTACATCAAGTGGATGCTGTGCTCTCTCCCTGCAATACAGACAATTAGTACAGTGCTATATGTTTTGCATTTAATTGAATTCCATGTACCTCTAACAAGGCTGCTGATCTCATCCCAGTGCAGTAACCTCCTTGATATGAAATATCATTGGAAGAATGTTTTCTGCCTGAGAGCGGTTCATATATATGCGCTGCTGAAACCAATTAAAACATTAAGGAACCTACAGTTGAATAAATATCAGTGAAAATACAAGAAGAACAGAGTGGTAGTTTTCAGCCAGTTTTATGGAAAGTCAATAGGTATCCAGAGGTCCAATTACAGGAAATGTTTTTGCAGTATGAAATAAAATTATAAGAAACAGAGAAGTAAATGAGAATGTTATAGGCACCTAGCATGCTTTTGGTCCTGGCATAATGAATTAATTAAGAAGAATCAGTATTAAGTAGTAAAGATGAAATTCTGCTGTGAGTTGCACCTCTTTAAATCTGGCATAATTTCGTAGATTTCACAGAAATCACACTGGATATAAAAGTGAGAAACATGGAAAACTCTCACCCTGACATGCCAAAATTTATCGTCCCTTTTGGCCTAAGGTCCACCTCCCCCTTCCTATTTAGTGCAGTTCAGGGGCCAGTTTGGAAGCCAATGCCCCCAGTTAATAGGGAGCAGCAAGATAAAGGGCAGCATTTTATTCCCACTCAGCTACTTCGGGGTGTCTGAGCAATGAGGCAGCTTCTTTCTTTAGCTGTGTGTTTCAAGAAGAGTGAGGAGGAAGTCTGCTGTTCCTCTCCTAGATTCATTTTGGCCCATCTAGTCTCCCTGGCCCTTATGCTTCTCCACTTTCCTCTGTTTTATTGCAGACGACCTGCCAGCACGCCCCGTCTGCAGCATGCATGGGACGGCAGCGTCACCCTGCCCCGTCTACCCGCTGTTCGCCTCATCAGCACCCGCGAGCGCTGTTTGCTGTTTAGACACCAAGCTGCGCACCTCCAGTGATGCCAAGTGTGCTTGGTAAAACCTACCGAGCCATTCATTTAAATACTCGTTAAACAGGAAGCTGCTGCTGGGAAGTTGAGCGCTGGGTTATATTTAAGCAAATAGTGGGAACAGGCATGAGTGTCGTTTTGCGATGTAGTGGAAAATTTGAGTGACTTGCATTATCCTGCAAGTATCCCCTTGAAAACAAACCCGAAAGGCTGTTAAGGACCCTGCTGGCAACAGCAGTGAAAGGGTTAAATTGCACAGTTCTTTCACTGCAAATGTAGGCGTTAAGGAAAAGTGATGCACACAATGGTGTAGCATTGGTGTTTCCCTTGTGATTGAAGGAAAGTAGTTATTAAGGTCAGCCATGCTTATTTTTGGCTGATGTGGAGCCCCTTTCAGCCTGAACACTCCTAAGGAGTGTACTTAAGGTCAAGAAAGTTGCATATTTTGCAAGTGAAGTAAACAGGGGAAGGAAGGAATGTTGGTGTGTTGAGTATCTCCTTTTATTGACCGTGGAATATTAAGGCTTAAGATTTTGATTTAGCCTCCTGCAAAGTAGGGCATCAGTATTGTCAGGGATGCCAGCGAGGTCAGCTGCGGCTGTGGTGTCTCCCGAAAGTTTGAGGCATCCAGGGGGATGCCAGGTTACAGAGGCGTGGGAAGCTCGGAGACGCGGCCGAAGGGCGCGTGGGTCGGAGTCACTGGGGCCTTCAGACGTTCTGTGAGGGCGTTGCTTCGCACTTGGGTGTTTTTGCCAGCTCTTTCTGTTCTGCAGGAGGTTTTTTTGATCCTCTGGTCTCTTTGCTTATGTTTTGATAGGCCGCCTGGCTCTAGAAAGTGTGTGAACTCTTGGAAGAAAGCAGACCCTTCCTCTGTCATCCAGTGACGGTGTGACAGCTACCCCAGTGACACAGTCTCTATTTTACCCACTGTAGGCTTATTCCTCGATGGTGACGATCGCAGCAGTTTACACAGCCGAGGGCGCCTGCCAAACTCGACAGCATAGCCAGAAGAGCTTTCCTGAGAATACGTTTGAAGACATGCATTAGGCTATCACTGAGACACGTATTAAGGTGAAAGTGGGAGACTGCCTCACATTTTTCCTGAGCGATCAAAGTGGTCAGCAGCTCTAGTCAGCTTCCCAGATACATCACAATATTTTTCTAGTCATCACACTTCATTCTTCATGCTCTCACTTCATGTTGACAAGTGCTATGTAAACAATCTTACCATTAATAGAAAAAATATATTCTATTTATATATTTGTAATGCATATATTATATAATTTATACAATTAGCATTTGAATTCCTATTTGTAATTTATGCTCCACAAATGCAGATGGTTATTGATGGTCCCAAGTCAAGAAAATACTTTCAGTTCTAATCATTTTCTTGTGACTTTCTCTAATCATTTTCTTTCTGTGCTTAGGCATGCACCAGCATTACAATATTTTGGAAGGATGCCCTTTTTCTTCAGTCTTAAAAGTCCTCTCCATTTAACATTTAATATATTCTTGTCTGCTGGCACATTAGACTGAGCTCAGAAATGCATTGCGAACTACAGGCTGAGTTATTTCTCCTGTGAATCCTTTAAAGCACAAAAAATATTTTTCTGGTCTTGAAAATCTGGCCTGAAAAGCATGCAAAATGATTCTCCGTGCAGTGGGTAAGATGTTGCAAAAGCTCGTCCGTGGCCAGGTAGTGTCTGTGGCTGCTGGCAGCATGCTCCCTCCTGGCAGCCTGAGCAAGAGCTGATCCCTTTTCCCTGCAGAGCCCACCCTGATCCCAAGATATGCAGGTGAGGTAATGCAGCTGTTTCATGACTGTGACCCAAGAGGGTGGTGGGGTTTGGTTGGGTTTTTTTTTTTGGTAAGATTTTGCCAAACAGAAAGTCAGAATTAGCGCGTACAAAACACATCTAAACAATGGAACACATACAAATTAGAGTACCCACCCACAACGCCTAATACATAACCAGTGAGTCATGCTCGGAGCCCAGTGTGAGAAATCTGTGTAGGTGGGTTTTATTTAGTTTTCTTTTTGATTGCAGTTGTGCTTCTCTCTAGCTAATAATTATTACACTCTGAACTCATAAACATAAGGATCTGAGCTTTCCAACATGTCCGAGTGGTAAATATTTCATTTGTTAGACTTAAAATTTGATCCGTGTGGAAATGCAAATGAATTACGGCTTAGGACCCTAAACCCCTTGCTGCACATTTGAGTTCACGGATTAAAAGTGAGATACTAAACCACTGGGATGAACCCAGTCCGAGGGAGCAGTGACCAAAACAGTCGCCGTTAGCAAGTTATTCAATCACTTATGCAAGATGTGAAATGAAATGAACAACGATAGCCTCCTGTGGATAAAAGGCCACATCACAAACATCACCGGCAGCACTGGCTTCTTTCTTACGAGGTTCAGCAAAGATGCCAAAGGTTTCAGAGGTGTGGAGCCTGAGCTGCCTTCTCACGCCCAGCGATGGTCCCTCCAGGTCAGGGCTGGGGCTGGCTGGCAGGGCAGCACCGGGAAGCGCGCGATGCCGCTCCCTCTTCTCTGATCGGCCCCTGATAAACAGGGAGAAGCCCGGTCCGCGGAGACGTAAACTTGGCACTTCTCCCGAGGGCTGCGCTTAGGAAACCAGAATAATGAAAAAGCACATAGAAGCTTAAGCTGTTTGTAAATGCAGTTAGACTTTTAGTGATTTCATTTTAATTATTCTGAGAAGCAGATTTTTCTAAGCTCCACAATAATGTATATTATTACATTATTTAAAACAAGTGAATTTTCTAACCAGCCTCCGAGGGCCTCAGAAAGCTCCTGTGTTGTAATAGCCACGGGGTGTCTTAATGCCACAGACATCTGAGGTTTTCCAGAACATCTAAGTGGACACTGGCTGTAATTTACTAGCCATGAGTGTTGCTTGACAACATTGTTGCAGAAGTTGTAAGAAAGCAATGTAATTCTAAGGTGAGATTTTTTTTCAAGTGCTCATTGCTAGCCTGACTCAGCCACCTCTACTCCTTTTTGTTGCCAGCATCAATGGGAAAGTAATTACAACTTTTTAGGCCAGTGAGGCACTTTTGAAAATCCTGTCCTTAATTTACAGCTTCTGCACTTCATTTTTCCCCTTTCTTCTTTACTTCTAATGTTTCCACATCCATTCCCTCCATCTCTACTTCGGTATCATCTTTGCCTTTGATCTTAATGTCTCTTCTTTTGTCTTACTGCCTCTTGGGGTATTCTCCCAGGGTTGTTTTCCTCTTGCACTCATTATTATCCATAGACAGTGATGTGACTTATTGTGACCCATCCTCACGTTGCGACAAGCCACAAAAATCAATACTTCCCCACCTCGGCTGGAGCCTCCTTTTCAGATCCTTATTTAACCTTACATTTCTGATCTTATTTAATTGATCATCTGACCATTAACAAAGTCATAAAAAGCAATGCATAACAAAGAAGATTTATTTCTAAAGTAATTCTAAAAGTACAGTTGCTTTCTCAACCACCACTTATTCCAGGAAACTTCAGAGAATGGATAGACTTGCTCATGTCTACAGTTGCAGCAATTCAGTATTCAATGAGATCAGGCTAAGTTCAGTGTTTTCTGACCTATGGAAATGCTCACACAAGATACACAGACAGTGTTTTGGACCCCTGCAGTTCATGTTTAAGGTCTTGGTGTGAACAGCCCAGCTTATCTGCTGGTATGGCAAATGCTGAATGCTATGAGTCACTTAGACCCCTGACACGCTGCAAAAATGCACATTAGAGGGAAACCTTTATTCAGCCTCTTGGATTTGTGCAGCTTTCCTTTCTTCCATCCTGAATAGGAACACAGCCAGGGCTGACTAGTGTTTCCACGCAGTCTCCTGAAGTCATGGTCTAGACTCAGCAGTTTTGGAATGGGCTGTAAATTATCCTCTGCTACCCAGCCCAAAGCAGACACCACAGCAGGGAACTCGGACCCTGGGACTTTTAGTTCCCAGCGAGATTTTGGTATTCCAGAAGGACTAAAATTCTTGCAAAGTGGATGTCTTGCATAGCCATAGCTCTGTGCATCCTCAATCATTTTTTCAGAGCATATGAGTTCAATGAAAATCTGATAACTCGTTACAAGCTATGGACGCTCCCTTTCATTTGGACACCTTTCACAGCCAGTCTAAACCACTTTCATCAAACAGCAAATGTATTTTCTTCCCTCACTCCACTCTTAAGTGTTGTATGTTTTTCAGTCTTTTCTTGGAGAAAAGTGTCACTTGAAGGAAGATAAACACTTGGCAGCCTTCTCGCAGGCCGTGATAGACAGCACTTCTGTGTGCTCGTGCAGCTTGTTTACTCATGACCTGCTACACTCCACATATTCAGAGGTCTGTCTGTTGTAAAAGCAGAAAAGTAACATCTCTGTTCTACAGAAAACTTTCAATTTTTTTTTGTTCTATTATTTGCTTGGAGAGGAGAAAATGCTACTGCTGCCTGGAAATCAGAAAGGCGTAGAACAAAAACCTCATATGACTACACATGCCAGATGCAATCCACAAGTAGCTCCATTATTATTAGTTGTCCTCTCAGTAACCTCTCCCTCCTGTGCATAGAGGAGTGCTTGCAGGCACCTGCTTCTCCGAGAACAGCAGGTAATTTAGCCTCCGTGGTAGTTACAAGAAGCTCCTCAGCCACTAAATGGGGACTTATAGTCTCAAGAGTCAATCTCATCTGGAGCACAGTTCTCCTTAAAATAAGGTGATAAGTTTAATGCAATGGCGTATTAGATGGAAGAAAAGGAAAAAGTACCTTTTTCCCCACATTCGATGTTTTCCAACAGACCACAGAAGCAAATGCAGGGAATAGGGCTCAATGAGATTATGGAGTGCTACCAAACTGTTCCAGTGCAGTGTTTTCCAGATGTGCTGAGCAAGACTTCCATTGCCACAAGCTGCTTATAAAGCGTTCAGCAGCCTGTTACGGTTCAGATATTACGAATACAAAAGGTAATGGCAATGTTGCCATTGATGTACAGGGAAAGTGAGTAGGTCCCACATTTGCAAACCCTGTTCTGCTTTCACTCTGCCCAGCAACATTACTGGGGTTTGGAAGTGGTATGTCACCTGAACAACGCTCTGTCTGGGTCCAGCCTGCAGGGATGGAATACCTCCGACGCTGGTGTAATTCACACATGCGAACACTAGCGAGGCAGAGCCTCAAGCCCAGTACCATGGGTCTCACTGATGCGGCATAACCCCTCAAAACAGCAGCCAGCTAAAAGGAAATAACCTGCACCAAGTGCCTGTCTGGACTGTGATGTCTGAAAATGAGGTGCGCGGAAAAGGACGCATCGTTTTAGTAATGTCACTAGGGAGATGTGATTGAATCACTCTCTGTGGACAAATATAGCTGGACCACCCGTGTACATTTTCAGTCTACCCTCTCCCAAACCACCCTCTGATCTCTTGCACCCTCCAAGCCTCTTGGTCTTTCTTGTAGGCTGCTTTTCATTCCCGTTCTCACCTCTTATTTTAACCTTCCCAAACCTTTCTTGGAGCCAGTTGTTTCCACCGCGATGACTGCTGGAAGGGACCAGCACAGCTTGCTTGCCCTCTTTTCCTTGATGCCCCTTTTGCTCCCTCCCAGCTGGCAGGTTTGGCTATGTGTATTGCTAAGGCTGTGGGACCACCAAATACTTCCCACACCAGTTCACTGCCAGCAAAATAGATGGCACTCAGGTGCTTCAGCCATTTTAACATTTTACTAGAGGAAATCCTGCACTCTGCCACTGTACTCTGTCACTTTTTGTGACAGCTTGATGTCACTTGTATTTAGGTAGTTTTTTAAATCGCACGAGCTCTCCCAACCAAAGTATTATTATTTAAGTGAAGTAGATTTCCAAAAGGCAGGGACATAAAGGCTAAAGTCAAGTAATGTTACTCTGCAGTCCATCACTGTTTAGAGTTTAGGGCTTCTAGGTAGCACAGTAAATACTACTCAGTCCAGTAGCGTTATTCAGTTTGTGTCTCTCTGGGGCTCTTTTTAGAAGGAGCTGAGCCAAAGCCCTGATTGCAGGATGAAGGCAGTGATCTGTCATTCCTGATGTTCAACATCAGCATCTGAGCTGCATGACTGGCATCAGGTACAAAAGAACCCCATATATTCCAGAAAAATTCTGTAAACCAAAATGATGCTGTTCCTGGTGATCCCTCCTAGGGAGAGGATGCTACCTCCTTGTTGTGCTTCTTCCCACCATCCTGCAGAAGTCTTTCATTCCACTAGTGCCAAGAGACAGTCTCAGCTCCGAAATGCTAGCAAAGGTTAGTAAATACAGGTTCACAGCAATGCTCAAGTACATTATTTCAGCGAGGTCACCCCTTTAGAGTGTCCATACCTGTTGCCTCTCCTGCAGACAAAACTGTATGGAAATTCTGAGATAAATGTCCTTGATTTTTCAGCCTGCTACCCCTACCTGAGAGCAGCTGCACTCCCTAATTTAGCCCTGATGGAAGAAAACTGGAGTTAGGCCTTAGGGCTTAGTATGGCTGGTCTACGACAAAATTTAGTGTCCCTTATAACGTTCCTCCAGCTGTTAGCAATCAGGCTCAGACTTGGCTAGTCCTGCGCAGAGGAATACCTTACTTCTCTGGTCATCTTCCTTCCTGGGTCCAGCCAGGAGTTATTATGAGATGTGGAGAGTGATGGGATGAGGAACGGTCTCTGTTTCACATCTGTAGGAAGCCTATCCAGGGCCACTGAGACAGCTAGACCTTGTAGGAGGGAAGGATTGACATTTCCCATCTCTAGGGCAAGAATGGGACTAAATAAGGAAAAGACACTAACTGAGGTGGGATCACTCAGTGAAAAGGTTTGGTGCCCATTGTCAGTCAAGTGAAGACTAGGAGAAAAATCCTGTCAGCTTTGTGGTCCCAGATCAACTATTCACATCAGGCTACCTCAGCCAGCCACATTTACCCCTACCACGCTTCCACTGCCTAAGGTGGCTTACCTCGGTTTGTCCCTTGTCTCTTATGACATCTCAGAAATCTTAGAAAATACAGTATCTCCTAGGTTTTTTAATGATAAAAATATTTTTCTCCTGTTGCAAATTAACTAAACTTCCTGATGTATCTCCTACAACCCAAGTTAAAATATGAAGCAAATCACAGATGCTTCCTGGAAATTTTAGCTCATAATTTGCTCTGAGCTGCACTTTGTTCTCCACTGGCTATTTCAATGTCATTTCTTGTAGACCATGACTCTCAGGTGGTGGTGAAACATCTTGGATAAAACACCATGCAAGTTACATTCTCATCTATTCTAATTTTTTTGTTGTTTGCTTGTTTTCATGGCTACTGCTTTCCAAAATGATTATTCTTCTAAAACGATGAGGAGAAATGACAATTTGGGTCACCACTGAGGCCTGGAAGCTTCCTACTTGGACAGAGCTCCCATTCTTCATATTCAGTGGAACTTTATTTAATCACAAAATAGAGGCTCAGGTGTGCAAAGAAATGTAAATAAGGGCTTGATTCTGCAATTAGGGCAAAACTCACCTTGGCCTGAGATGAATTTTTACCTGCAGAAAAGCTGTAGGGTTTTATTCTGTGTGCAAAACACATACAAACAGCCCTTTCTTCCTCCCATTTAATTAAAACTTACACAGTGGTCTGAGTTCCTTTTATCTGCCTGTTCCTTCACTGGAATTCATATTTTTATACATTTTTCAACGGAAATACTTTAGACCACCCTAGGTAGACCTCCAATATTTTACTGATCCTGTAAAAAGTATCTATCTCAGAGATGGTTTTGTTGTTAGAACTATAATCAGGTAACGAAGCACTGTATAGAAACAGTTGCTAAACAAAAAAGAATGGGTGGTGCCCGGTTTGGCATCTATGCAGCAAGTGATGTGTAATTTATTATTAGTTGGACAAGTACAAGAGGAGATCGTCGGCCCAAGGAGTCTCAGGCTCTGGGCTCTGTCACACGTTTTACTTGCTGCTGCTCCCACGTCCTGGAGGGGTGTGCAACCTCAACTCCCGGAGGCATTCTGCTTGCACTATGACAAGGTGACCAAAGTGCCCCAGAAATGTGGAGCAGCGAGTTTCTTCCAGCCACAGCACTGCTCAGTGTTTTTCTCTCAAAAACTGGGAACCAGCACTTCACGTTAGTGTGACTACCTGCAAAAAGAAGCATGGGAGTGGACTTTCTGTGCTGTATTATTTCCTTTTCTGCACCATATAGGACAATTCAGTCCATCCCCACATTAGATAAAGTGGGCTTATTAAAATTCCTTTAACATTTATGGTAAACATCTTACTGATTTTAATGGAATGAGAATCAAGCATGGGAGGCAGAAGGATCCAGAACTAGCAGTAATGTGATCATACATTTTTAGTTCGTGTTTGTGTGCTTGCGTGTAAATAGGAGCCAGCAGCGAGGATTGTTAGTGGCAGCAAATTAGCTCAAGCTTTACTGACGGATGAAATATAGAAGTAGAATCCTGTGGCGATGAGTGTTCTTGAAAACTCTAAGACAGGCAGAATGAAAGAAAACACAAATGTAGAAAAACAAAGTCTTGGTCTGTGCGATTACTGAATGTGTGTTAAGAACAACCACAGAGCACTGGAGACTAGAGCTGACCCAAAGCTGAGAAGCAAAAAACACAGAGGCATGGACAAACGCCATAAATCACTCTGACAGACCTATCATTAGATCTGTAGGAAAGACCACCTAGAAGGCTGGAGGGAGGGACTCACCAAGGCTGTGTCTTCTGCTGGAAAGCATTATGGCTGGAGCTACGCTGCTTGCTGTAGAACTGCAGCTATTTTGAACACTAATAATAGTGTTTCTTTCCAGTTAGTATAAAGCAGGAATTGTTTCCCATGTGATAGCAGAACTATTTAATTTACTAGACTGGCCTGTCATAACCCAAGAGCAAAGAGTTATGAGGTCATTTCATTATCACTTCAGTATTAAACTATCCTGATGAGCCAGTAAAAAATTATTAGATGTGCTTTCTCACAGTTGGAAAACATTGTGTCTCTTTTCTTTTCAAGGAGTTGTTATGACCTCCAGTACAGATAAGAGTTTTCCCTGATGGGGATAAAACAACTTTGTTAAATCATGCATCGCAGCAGCATTTAAACAGGGCATTTTTGCAGAGAGAGAGAGAAAGAGAGAGATTCTGCCTTTTCTCCCAGTGGCAAAGAGTGTATCTGACAAAAACGTAATCCCCCTTTGCTTTCTCTGTTTCAAAAAGATGTCTATTGTCAGCTCTCTTTGTTTATTTACTTATTTCACTGGGAGGAGGAATCATTTATTAAAAAGTTCACTTGGGAAAATTGAAGCTATTGTAACTTGTTTACAAATGGTCTATTGACAGCCGGCCATGCTTAAATATCATGAATCATCCTAACATGCCATAGATGACATAGTAGAGTGTGCACGGAGACTATCAAACATGGGATACTGTTGGTCTTTCTTCTTGCGGTGGTTGATAAACCTTCTGTTGGTTTCTCATGATTCTTGAAGGTGGACTAAGCCTGCTCATGGACATCTTGCCTCTCTCTAAAGAAGAGAGCAAACTGCAAAATGCAGCCAAGGGAGTGTCAAACTGAATGTTAATCTGATGTTTGAAAAGTTTAATGAGATTCCTTGTGCGTGGGTCATTCTTGATGCCTGGCAATAAAGTACTCCAGGCTGGGCTCTACATGGTTAAGCTGAGGGACACTCAACATGGGTGCAGAGCAAAGGATGAGGCAGAGCTGAGTATTTCCAGCATCCTCATGTGTGCATTACTCAGAAATGGCTTGTCCTAGAGTCTTGTACTAATTATGGCCTGAAAGAAAGGGTAAGGTGGTACATGCTGGCTTTTTGAAGCATCAGACTATCAGTTTCATGGCCAGTTTTTCACTGTACTAACTTCTCCATTTCCAGATTCAAAAAGGAAATGCATGTGACATAGGCATCTAGCAGCTTTGTCTAGCAGTACTAAGTATAACGAGATATTAAAGACAGTGTTTTATAACATGGAGATACTACTTTTATATTTCTTTCACCGCAAGTATTGAGGGCTCCATTCAATACCCAATGTAAACTTCCCAGCCGGTGCTGAGCCCCATGCTGCTGCAGTTCAAGTGCTAATGCTGTCACACCTAGCTAATTTAAAGCTAGCTCGGGTGTTGCTGTGCTACACCAGACATCCACAGAGAGGTTAAGTGACTGGCAGGTTTTCATGCAGGAATAGAACTGCATCCTGCAGTCTATAATGATCCATTTAACATCGGTATTGCTTTTGCCACTGGCTTCTGCTAAAACTGGGACACCGGATTAGATGAAAAATCTTGTCAATACGCTAAGAAAGAGAAATAGACACTGAAGAGTTGACTAAAACAATTTCCAGTTTAAAAAGACAAATCAATATGTGAAGTAACTTCTGGTTTTGCCCCTCAGTGCTTAGTATAATGTTAGTATAATGCTGGAGAAAAATGGGCAAAATGCACTAGCTGGGAGGCTGTAATACCACAGAGAGTGAATAGGAAAGGTGGTTTAGGCCTGGAGATCAGTGGACTGGGATTGTTTTTCTACATCTCTGCCACTAATCTTTTGTGTGACCCTAAACAAGTCACTTCTCTGAGCTATCTGCTTGAAAAAAGAATTGATAAAAGCCTCATTTCAGACATATAGAAACACATTTAAAGGAGCTCTATAGACAACAATGATCATTTCTTTAAAGTACTTTAAAACTTCTATCCAGTCTGCTGCTGTGCAAGCTTAGTTGTGTCTGTCTCAAGCACTGAAAAGCATTTCTATTTGATCAAAGGTGAAAATGTTTTCTCATTATGACAATCCTTGAATTTAATTAAGAGTTATTTTTTCCATTTTGTAATAGTATTCCTTTAAAGTAAATGGTAGGGGGCTTTTGTTCCATGGTTTGTATCCATCCCTCTTTATCAAAGCAAGAGTCTGAGCCGGGGAAGGACTGCTCTGACTTGGGCAACCTATAATGCTTTTCCATAGCACGTGATTCCCTGAATCAGATGAAACACTCCTGTTGTTCCATGAAAGTTGTACCTAAAGCCACAGTCTGCACATGACAAATCCCCTGTCATATGAACAGTGGTTCAGTTTTTCCTCTTGAGTTTCACAGATGCTGGAAAAATAGGATTTACCTATTTGGCATGTTTGATCTCCATGTCTGCCCCACACCATCTGCAGTGATCCTCAGGGTTGAACACACCTGACCCATGCAGTGATAGTGCCTCTCCATTGACATCGGGCCTATATCTGCCCAGAAAGAAGCTCCTTGGATACCAAGTTGAATCGCTTCTCATTGTAGTAGCTACCTCTCTTAATCCCTTTCATAAATTCATCAGTCCAAAATGGCCTTTGCTGGTTGCAAAATGGTAGTGTGGTGCCTGCGCTGTAATTTTGGAGCAAAGGAGGGGACAGTGGTACTAAGAACTGAGTGCCCATCAGTTTTAATAACAGGGAAGCTATTAAAACACCAGTGTTTTAAACCTTTTACTTCAGACAGCAGTTTTTGTAGGGGTTTTGTACCCCAGAGAATATCTGTTGCCAGCCACCACTTCCTATGTGTATAAAGTTAAGCTGAAATTGTCCACAGTTGTGAAACTGTGTGTTAGTGTCAGCAGGTAAAAGGGAAAAAAAAGAAAAGGAAAATAGAGAACTGGCCCAGAGACTCTGCTTCTGGCTGAAGGGGCCATCTGAGCTGCCAGCAGCCACAGAGCAGCTTGGGTAAACTGAATTTAGCATGGGCTCCTCACCACTTCACCTGCACTCAGCCCATCATGTTCCTCTTCTGCTGGACCACCTCTAACATCCCAGACCTAAACCCATCATCAAACAGCAAGCTCTTCTTTCCTCCAATCACTCCATTGCAAGAAGTATCGTTCTTTTAACCAGATTCAAAATTTTCCTTCTCAAAATAATAATGGCTTGGGGTTTGGGCTGGGCATCACTAAAACTGGGAGGAGAATGACAAAGCCAAGACCTGTCATCTAGAAATGAATAGTAGACAGTGAAAAATATCTCTAGCAAGTACCTAGCAAAGCTCCTCTTTCCCCATAAACATAAAGCATTTTATTCAATTTGTAGACTAGACTTCAATATCACAAAGAGAAAAAGATTTTTTTTTTCCTCTTTCACTCTCAGAGGGTCATTTTTATGGCATGTGTGCCACCTTTGCTTCCTGGATGCTTGACACACCACGTTAACCCTACAGCTCGATTTTCAGCTCCGGGAAGCCAAAGGGACACCCGATGATGTGGCATTTGGGTGCAGTGGGCTCTCCTGCCTAAACTGTGGTTCCAGCATTCCTGAACTGCATGGGCTTTCCCAAGCTCCTGCCAGGAGCCTTTACACCATCCCTTCCCTGGATCTGCCCTCACCGCTTCTGTTCCCTTCCCTCACCCACACCCCTCTGTCATTTATATATGCTGTAGGGCTGGCAGCTGAAAGTGTTTATTGCTGATGTTTATCTTTGTGTACTGATTGTTGTTCTCTCCTCATGTAATTTTATTGTTTTTCTATCCTTAATGCCTGTTAGTTGTTGGCAAAGGAAAGCTACTGAAAGAGCAACAGAAAGTGCTCTACCACAGAGACGCGCACAATGAAAAGAGGGATTGGACGGAGCCTCTTGTTTACAGTCAGCGGACAATGGCTTGAAGTCATTTGAAGTGTGGCATTTTTCCCGTTGCTCTTTTTCAAAAGCACATCTCAGCAAGGAGCCGGGCGCGGATGCGGCGGCCGCTCCGGGCCATGGGGCAAGCGGGGCAGCCGGCGGCGGCAACAGCCCCCCAGCACTCCTAATGCATGTTGTTTAGTTAGTGCTTTAACACGTGGGTTTGCTCTCTGCTTACTTGCATGCGTAAGAACGGCTCGCATTCAGAAATCAACTCCCGACAATTTTTTCATGAGGTCTGAAAGTCATCCATGCCAAAAAGGAGAGAAACTGAGGGCGAAGGATAATGCAGCGCCCAACAGGATGGGAAATATACTGCCACACAGTTGCGACTGGTGTTCCTGATAAGGAACGACAGACCAAAAACCTCATTGTGGATTTTCATTTGATCAGCTTTTGAACAGCCATAGGATGCAATGTTTGAACCCAAACCTGATCTTCCTTGAAGTTTAGAGGCAGTTGGCTTAAGACCATCTTTGATGTCTAAAGCCTCATTGATGTTTTGTTCAAAAATTTTGGTTTAATCTCATCACTGCTGATCTCTCCAGCCATAACCAGTAAATCCTGTCAGCCCATTATGTTCAACTGCAAACAGATATGCTGATCCACAGTTTGCAGCAAAAGCATCAAAGTACACTGCAGGTTTGACACATTGGTGGATCAGAGGGTTTCTTGCAGAAGTGGTGGAAGACAGAAAAAGAAAGTTAGAAAAGCGTACTGGAAATTATTATGCAGTGACAGACTGTTAAACTACTTTGTTTCCTGTTCATACCATGAGCTTTAACCTGCTGCCGATGTAAACATTTGGGCAAATCCTTAGGCGATGGACACAAAGAGATGGAAATCAGACAGTTTATACTAATGAAGGTGATACACTTCCACTAAAATTCCTGATCTTGTTTTCTGTTCACCAGAAAGCAAATTTCAGAATGAAGGGTAACTCCACAGCAGAGTTTACTGAACCTTAAAGTTGTCTGGAAACATCTTGCCCTGGCTCATCCCACAATTTCCTGCTCTGGTTAGGCTTTTTATTTTCTAACATTTTTACTCATCATCTTTATTCTGAATTCCTGATCCAGCCAGATGCTCATGCAGAGAATGAACCAGAAGCCCTGAAAAAGTCTATTCCCCCTTAACAACGCATTTAAGTACAGGATTGATATCGAGCATATTAGTAATTTCATGGGTAACAGTACATCAACTTAAGAAGTCTTGGCCGTGATTCAGCAACGTATCCCTATTCAGCAAAACATTTAAGCATGTACTTTAAAATCTATGGTCTTCAATAAGATTTAAGCCTGTACTTAGGAACCTAAACATTTAGATAGGGCTTTTCCTTCTTTTCAGAGCAGGAATGACTTACTTAGCCTTTTAGTAATTTAAGATGGAAAGGACTGTACAGTTCATCATAGCCCATCCCTGTGCAGGCATGTGAGAGATTAAACTGGTAGGCGACACAGAGCTAAGATCTAAGTGAACTCACCTTTATTTCACTGTGCTCCAGGGGCGGGAGTCTGAAGCATCTCTTCCTGAGTCTTCAAGTCATCTCTTCATCATCCAAACACCCCATTTGTCACAAGGCTTCATGTGTCTCCCAAGACCTTGATATAAGCAGCATTTTATTGTCAAAGCCATTTGAAGTTGAAGAGAAGCCATTTCTCACTTTTTTTTAATAAATAGAGATACTGTTTATATGAATAAAAGTGAAAAGTACTTTCCCTAGATACTTTTGAAGCTTCCAAAAATAGTCCTAACTCTCAGCCAAAGTTACTGTTGCTGAGCTTCCCCAGGAGAGCATCAGTACATGGTACTGCTGTGTGAAATATTCTCACTGCCAGTTGAACTGGTGAGAAATCACGTTTTGGTGGTTTTGTAATAAAACAAAGTATTTTGTGGCCTGGCCCCTAATTCTTGGCTTATTTCTAAAGAAACAAAAGGCTGTTTCCATAGCTACAAAAATAGGGAAATATCTCTGTAAAAAATTAGGCTGCAGTCTAAAACTGAGAAATTTCACAATTTTGCCCATAGTTAAGCAGTGATTCGATCTGCAAATAGAGACCCTTGTTCTGCTTGCAGTAAAACACTGTACTGTTTGAAAGACGCGGTTTCCTCTTGGTCAGATTTGAGATGTGTAGGTGGGCAGTTTTCACGTGAGTTACTGCAGAAGCACACTCTATCACAGGACCTAATCCTGCAAGGTGCAGAATGCTCTCAGTTCCCAGTGGTGTTAAGAGGAGGAGAGGTCACACAGAACCTCATTTTTTTGCATTTTTTCACTTTTTTATTCTTTTGGCTTATATCAGAAAGGGCTAGATTTTGGACTTGCTTCTGCAGTCCTTACCTACCTGAATAATCCCATAGGGCAACCAGATAACAATAATGGATCTTTTACTTTTGACATAGTGATAATGGTAAACAAGAAAGCCATTCAGATAAACACTAAGGACCAGGGGATGCAGTCAGTGACACTTGCTTATTATTTTCTGTAATGGAGAGACTATTTACAAACCAAGCAGTCTTTAAGGCTGGGTATACATAAGGGGGAAAAATATTAAGTAGATCAATATAGTAAAGCAGAAGGAAATCTGCCGGGCACCAGTATCACTGCCAGCAATTTGTTTTGAATGACTTAACTTCTAATAGTAGGTAGTTGTTGGTAAAACTACCTGTGTGTGGCTTTATTTTCAAAGATCATACTTATCCACTCTCTCTGAAAAATATAGCTTTATGAATGCATGCTCGCATGTGAATACATAACTATTTGTTAAGCCAGAATTTTAAAAATTATTAACACATTCTAGTGTTCTAAAGTGTGTCTTTAACATAGCGATGTACGCTTCTGTGAATGTGTAAGAAGCACAAAAGTTGTTCAAATTATAGCACCTTCGCGAAGTCTCAGAGCACTGCAGAGAACAGCGGTGGTTCCCATTTCGAGAGAATCCAGGATTATTTTTTCACAGACATGATGGTCGCTTAGGGCAGAAGAAGGGCTGCATACTTCTTGAGCCTTCTCAACACACAGCCTGAGATGACGGGAACCATCTCCTCCAAACCATCCAAAGATCTTACGAAATAATTTCACACTTCAATTCTACTTCACTACAAATAGGATTTTGTTACAGCTGCATCACCATAACTAGGTTCCCACGCATGCTTCAGCATGCAACTGCCACGGCACTTCGCTTGTCACTGAAAAGAAGCCCCTTTTAGGGAGTAGAAATCTCCATTATTGCTATCAGTTCCTGCCTTGTAGAATGGCCTGAGAATTGCTTTTAACTCTATTGCTACTTCATATTCAGGACTCTCCTTCAGTAATATGCATCAGTGCATTTTCTATTAGCACTGTGGATGGTAAAATCTAGTATTATAGCTGGGGTCACTTACACAATTCATTTACTGCCAACATACAGATGCTTGAATGTTCAGCCATTTCTAGCACCCAAGAGAAAACACTGCGTTATAACTGGACTTTACGTTAACTAGCTTAGGTCCTGTTTTTCCACAGGCCAGGTTTGGAACAAGCACTCAGCACTTGTCTCTTGTGTCCTGTTGACTTGATACAGACATTTCTCATTGAAACACAGTAATTAGATTTGCTCTTTAGTACTTTGTAAGGTAAAACAGAGGTTCCACTTAGATGGATATGTCAAGCCTGCAAATACAGTAAGCCTGCATCTCAGGTGCTAACTGCAAGCGTATTCTAATCTATTTCAGATATTGCAGGTTTATTTATAAAGTGTGGTGAAACAAGGTATGCCTATACTAAGCTCTGGAATCAGATCATAAAAGAGAAAAGCCAGTTCATCCCACAGATCATCTTTCTCCAAATTCTTAAGAAAAAAATACGAGCTCAAGCAGCACGTCTGGCAGTTTAGTGCAGTGAATTGCTGAGCCAAGGTGGCTTTGGCAAACCGTGCCCCGCTGGCGGTCTTTGCTATCAGCTGAGCTCCCACCCAAATGCCTCTGCCGATGGCCGCCCGGTAGCATGCTTTGAGGAGAGAGCCTGCATCCAGCGTTTTGAAGGTCAGCACCAATACCTTGAATCCTGCTGGCAGCCCACGCAGCTCAGAGAGCACCGGTGTTACGTGCTGCCAACTTAAGATCTGATTAATATGTGACTGCTGCATTCCTGACTTGCTTCAGACTCTGAACGATCTCAAGCGATAGCCTAAAGCAAAGCATATTACAGGAGGCTAATCTTGAGGTGACAAGACTGTGAAGCAGCATAGCCAGTTCCATTTAGAAGGATTTTTTTTTTTGTTCCAGGTGGATCACAAATTGTGGGATGGAAAGTAAAATGTGTACGCACCTTTTGAACTGCAGCACGTGTGAGTGACGGCTGTTCAGTGCACTGAAGTGATCTGATGTTAGAAATTCTGGGCATGAAACAAGTAGCATTTCATTTTTCCACAACTGCTATGAGTTTGCTCTGACTGCCTGTACGTACCTACAGTTTCCTTCCTTTCGTTTTTGACCCACTGTCAAAGGGATTTTGATTCCCGCCCCGGACAGCTAGTGAAGGTTCTGTTTCATCTTTCCTGTCTGCAAGATGGATGCACAGAGATTATGTTTGGGTCTCGAAAGCAGATTGCTGTTATTGTTCCAGCCAGTTAGAATAGACACTCAGAAAATAATATATTAAGTCCACTCTAATAGACTTGCTTGTTGCCCACAGCAGTAGATGAGTTGTGTATAAAAATGTGCATCTTAGGTTACATGCAGCTTTTTTGGAATATAATGTCCCACTAATGTTGGCTCAACTCCCACATTCATCAAAGGCCCCTGACTTTTACAAGATAAATGGGGATTTAAATTCTAGAAAGCAATTTGCTATATTGCATGAAAATTAATGAAAATCTTGCTGCTTCAATAGTGGTAGACAGAATAGTGGAAAAATATTTAGCTCTGGGACTAATTAATAAACCAAGGGATTTTAATGCATTGGGTAGAACTGAGCCAGAGATTAATTTGGCCCACATTACACATACTTTGTGTAACGAAGGATATTAAGCTCCCTTATAATACAGTATTGTAGGATTCCTACACATTCAATACCAGGCTGCACCAGTTTCCATTTGCTCAAAATTGAGCCTTTTGCAGAGATGGTTGCAGAGGTACGGTGTGTCACTTTTGCTTTGTATTGAATTTTGTCTATGGTTTTATTTTCCTCTATAACATAACACTTTATGGCCAGAATCTTCTGTCCTTTCTAATGATGAGCAGTATCTTGCCTTATTGCTTTCAACAGAGCATTACACACTGGTGTCGCTTCAAGTCTGTATAGGTGACAGAATCTAGTCCTTAAACAGGAACTCCAGTTAATCATAACTTAAATGTTTGTAGAAAAATCAGCAAAATGCCAAATTGTTTCTAAGGCTTTTTGCCTTGTTAGAAGAAGCTGATCGGAAAGAAACACGCTTGTTTGCTCTGGACACCTGCCCCCCAGTGGCAACACACCCTAGCCAGGCTGGAAGAGAAAGGGAGGAACAGAGGCAGAAGAAGCAAAAGTCAGTTTTCACAAAAGCAAAAGATGATGCCAAAATTAAGTACGGCAATACAGCTGTTGCATGGCATTAGGTAAGATCCTCTGGTTATGCCTGTACTCACGAACTATGGGACAAGGCGTACTGTGAAATTATCTGTGGCACATTTTGACCTCAGCCAACTAACACTCTCCTAGACAATTCATAGGCATGTTTTGGGGTATAAACACAGACTAGGAATCATTCCCAGTAGGTAATTTGCAAGCGGCCACCCTGTTTTAGCTGAAGTCTTTCACCATCTGTACGGACACAAAGTATGTTATGCCAGTCTTTTTGGTGTCAGGAAATAGGCAATGGCCCATTTTATTATCATATTCTATTAATATAGAATTATTGTATACTAGTAATTCTGTGTCTATACTAATAGGATGATTAGAGACCAGAGACCAGTCTGCCTCACTTCATTCATTCTGTAATATAAGGATAATAATGTTTGTCTACCCACCTGCCTAACAAGGGTGCAGTAAGAATTTATACTCTATTAATGGTAAAGCATTGAGGATTTGGGGACAGAAGGACGGGACAGACATTAAATAGAATTTATTACTTTTCATCTAACTTCGGCGTTGCTTGTAAGTATGCTAACAGCGCATTTCCTGCCCAGCACCCAGTAATTTTTGTTTTCTGATACTGGGTGGAGGGGAAGAGCCCTGGTTAAACTTATTAGGCCCTCTAAATGAGAAGTAATTCATTTAAGAATTAGCCTTTTTACTCTGCTGAACAACTGCTACAAAAACAACTGTCTCCAAAGCAAGGATGTGGTATAGTGAGTTTGCCTTTATGAAGGATCTAACACGCAGGCCATGGGCAGAGGACAGGCACATACATATCCCAATATACAGTAAGACCCGCTCATGTAAAGGTCACATAACAAATATTAGCTATACAAAATAACCAGTTGGCTATCAACTGTCCCTAGGGTCGACATTCTCCAAGACCTTACGAAATCAAGTTGGCAGGGTATGAAAGGTACGTTGTTGCTCCCACACGCCTCATGCAAAACTCCAGGAAATTGCATTCATGTTTCTTACACCAACACTCACAAATGAGATTCACTTTTTCAGGGCAAGGACACTCAGAAAGACATATTAAAGAACTGCTATCCTCATCCACTCTGAGATTTCACGGTATTAAGTCTTGTCTGGAATAGCGAAACCAAGAATATTGGAAAAACACCAGGAAGAAGAAGAAGTCGAGAGGGCAATTTGTCTGCTGAAGGCGAGAGAAATAGAAGAGGAGCAAGGCAGCAGGTCAGTCCATGCAGACAGGCCCAGGAGAAAAGCCCTGGAGTTGCCCTGTGTCAGAGGAAGACAGGGCCCCTCCAGGAGAAAGGCAGGAGGAGCACGGCGTGTGCGCCCGTGCTTCGTGTGGAAGCTGGGGGGTGAGAAAATATGAGATGTTAACACTCCAGAAAAGGCATCTCAATTTCCTAGTATTGTTGGAGTGCTTAAATGTGCTGCTGGCTTTGCATTGTTTTTTTTTCTTTACAACATCTTATATCTACCTCTAGGAGGGCTTAAAGGAAGAGCAAGTTGAACATTTCCCCTTCCCAGCCCCCACAGGTATCACAGATCATGCGAGGAAGAGCCCCTTGTGCAGAAGAGATTATGTAGAGTAGAAGAGACAGGCAGTCTGTTGTGTGTCCCTTCTCTCATCAGTTCAGGGAGTTAATGCTTTCATTAATTCAGTAACCATAATTTAACAAATCCCCTAATGCTGATGCTGCCTTGCTCATGTTTTTGTTTTGTTCTTTCAGACTAACTTCTTCAGGTAACTTTGATGGTCCAGCAGATGAGTTGTGTACATATCATCACTGGAAAGCACTGTCTGGAAATTATTAATGGTATGATTTTGTTCAGCCTTGGTGGTTTTTTTCTTTTGCACTGAAGCAGACACAGAGTCCTCATATTGCCAGTGAGGATACTCAGATAAGGAGCAGTAACAAACCCGTGAAGCATGGAGAAGAGATTAACTGAAACTGCACCAGCTTAGTTGGTGATGCCCATACACTTACACTGCATGAAAAAAGGGGTCTTTGCCATGGGAAGTGTGGTTAGCATATGGTTAGCATACACTCAGTTGAAATCACTGTCCCAGTCCAAGGACTACTTACACACGGGAGAAGTTTAGGTCTGGGACTGCGCTTTAATGCTGAGGTGGGGACAGCTGGCAGAGGCAGCTGTGGAGCACAACCTGTTCCTCCGCTGATGCTCGGCGATCTCTGTGCACCAGACGCAGTCCTAGCAGTCTAAGCAAATACTCAAGTTCAGCTTCAGTGACAGGGCCCAACACAGAGCGTAGGTGAAATCTGTGGCTTAGAGGCACCATGAGATGATGATACTTGTTCCATTTGCCCTTCAAAAATCTACTAACTGTAAAATTTTTCAGTCCCTAGAAGTGCTTTGGGAGATTGATTCGTCATGAAGACTCTGTCTAATGCACATGAAGCAACACGCACCTCCTGTTGTTGCCTTATGTTGATTGCTTAGCTCAATCTATTGAATTGCCTGTGTTCTAACGGAGCACCCTCCTTTACCAGAGCATGCAAGCTGGGACAGCCAGGCTCAGAAATTATGTGTTTTGTGGCGGTGGTTTTGTTGTTTGGTTGGTTTTTTTAGGGATGCTAATTTAGGAAAAAAAAAAAAAAAAAAATTACTGATTCAAACACGGGGTTTCCAGTCTCAGGCAGTCACCTGGGGAACAAGCTAAAGAAACTGGTTTATAATTGTCATTTGCTGATGGCAAAGCTGTGAAACAAAGTGACAGTGCTGGGTGCTCAGCCAACTGCTAACTACAGCCACGCTGAAAAGAGACTGAACCACAAGAGCCAGACTTAATTTGCACACCGAAGGAGGCCACTGAGAATGGACTGAGGGAAAAAACTCGAGAAAACAAAACGCTATGATTTCATTTCACAGCCTCATTGTAAAAGAAGCCTACGAAGTCACTGTTGAAAGTTAGCTTTGCCTGGTGGATTTTTTCTTGCTGAACCGAGGGCGATGTAGCACCGGGCCTGGGTGACAGGAAGGGGAAGGTTTGAAAGGTGACTCACCACCTTGTTTGCAAGCAGAGGCGAGCACTGGGTAATTATGGGGAATATGAAATTAATACCTAGACAGCCTCGTTGCTGCCTTTTAATAATAAATGAGTACTTCTTCTGGTGGCATGACACTGTATATTTGAATCAGCTGTCCTATGAGGAGCCTGTGCTTTTCCCTTGGTGTTGGAAAGACGCTGCATAATCATCACATAGCAATACATGTTCTGAGCTTCTGTGCTTCCTGCTCGTAACAGACACAAAAAGGAACAATCAGAGCTAATTATGACTGCTAGTAAAGAAGGGATTCATGCCTTAAGGCCTCTGAGGGCTTAGGTCAAATATAATTAAAAACAAGAGTTTAAAAGAAAAAAGCAGCCTGGTCCAGTAAGCAGAATGATCATAAATTTATCCTGTCTGTCTAGATAGATAAAACCTTTCCAGAGTATCCGAATATGCTTAAAATAAACCCTAGTAACCCTACAACACTTAAATACCCTTGGTCTCTAGCTCCAAGCAGTTCATAGGGAAGGAGAAAGGAATCTGGGCTGCTTGTACATGTACATGGAAAAAGCACACTTAAAAATCACTGGAAGTCAACCGCACAGCTTCGGACTCCCGTCTTCTCAGGGTGACACCGTGCCAGCGCTGGCTCGTCTTTCAACTCAGCTGATCTTAATCACCACAGTAAGAGGTAGGTCAACAGGCAACACCACAGATTTCCCGATATTATTTTCAGTTTTGCATGCTAAAATGGTTCTGGACCGTGTTTGCTGGCAACATTACTAGCGGCAACTAGTCAGTGCAGCTTTCCCAGCAGTGCCGGCATTGCTGATCCATGGCCAGCGTGCTGCACGCCGTCATCCAGCCACGCTCCGCACCAGCCGCGGGCTGCAGCGGCAGCCCCACACGCAGTGCGTTACAGCAGTCTGCTTCACAATAATCCTAGATGTGAACTCCTGGGATGAGATGTGAAGGCCGTACCTTCCAACATTTTCAAGTTGAAAGAAGCAGTTTCTGACCACACCTGAAATTTGTTCCCATATTTAATTGGTAGATAGGGGAAACAAGGCAAAGGCAACTGTTTTGAACCCTGGAAACCCCCTTGCATCGACCCAGTTGCAACAGGAGGGATGCCATCATACAGATGACAACCTTTAGACATGCTCCCCCTTAAGCCATTCCTCAGATTCATCTGGTTGACTTCAACTGCTTGAGCCCCACTGCTGAGTCTCGGGCCGGTGGCAGAACGCTACAGAGAGGAATCGATCCCGTCTAGCCTGGCTAACTGATGCAGTCAGGTCATCAATATCTCATAGTCACCAACAGCTACCTAATAGATATGGTATTACCTTTACTGAAAGTTGGGTCTCAAAGTTATCCCAGTCATTAGCTTGTCTGTGCTAGACTGTGGTCTGAAAACAAAGCAGCTCACAAGACACACTGTCTTTTGTCCAGATGCTTCTGGAATTACTTACCTTCTGCCTCCTGATTGCAAAAGTAATCCATAGTTACCTCCTGCAAACCTGGTCGTGATTTGTACAGTAAAAAGTCACAACCGGCATAGTTTAGATAATCTGACCTTCTGTCCTATCTGAAGGAAACATCGTTTGACAGAATTCATCCACCCACTGCAATCTGTATTTAAATTTCAAAAATGTGCTCTGAACACTAAAGACGTCGTAAAGGTACGTAACTGTGATCTTTAATGTGTGCGCCTGCACGGTCAGGGCATTTGCCTACCATGCCTAACATCTGAGGTCCTTTCCAGTATTATGGAGGATTTGGTGCAATACTGTGAATGCATTTCCTACGAAAAATCTCTTTCCTGGTGCTTCCAAAGTTCTTTTCAAAGGTCTGTCAGAAATTATTGAGAAAATTAGATGGTGATACAGAGAGATCGTCAAATAGTGTTATCTATGTTGTACCTACCTGTACTGGCCATAGACAAAAAGTCAGTCCTCAGAGCTGTCAGCCTTAGTCATCAGAACGTTCTTGAGAGAAAACTAATGTATTAGGGGAAAACATTTGGAAGAAAGGCCTGTGTTTCTTGCAGATAATCAATGCATTTGCTGTCTTATGTTTGTATCTTCATTTCCTGTGATTATTGTGCACGTTAAACTGTGTAAAATTACACATCTAAATAATCATCTGCATGGCTGATCTCCTTGTCTGATGAATACAGTTTCAGACCTAACTCTTCTGCTCATAAAAATTTCCTTTAGAATGTACCTTCCCAAACCACTTTAGACACCGCTGCAGACTAACCCATGACATAGATGTCATTCTGGTTACTCTTCATAAAAGTTAAACAGTAGTCATGATGATAAGGGGTTTCTATGACTGATGTGCTTATTAGATCTTTCTTTTTTTAATTAAAAAATCTCAATAAAAGTGGTGTTTAAAAACCACCAGGGACTTTCCTTGTCTGAGTATTGTAGCTTCTCTTACAAAGACATTTCAGCAACCACATAGAAAACTATTTAAAGAAAAAAAGGAAACAGCACGTTTAAAGCAAGATGAAAATAAGCGTGATTGATCTGAACTTCTCTTTTTTTTTAATTCAAAAGTTCGTCCTTCCCATATTCTTCAGGAAAATGTGCCTGTGTGCAAAAGTGTATGATGCCTAAATCGGTTCTGAAAGTAGACTTCATCTGTAAATACTTCAGTGGGAGAAGACAATGACAAATCTCCCCCGTTACTCATCAGGACAGAGCTCTTGCTGATTGTCAGTGCACAGTTTCTTGAGCTATCACAATTCTGTTGGTTAAAGCCCTGTTTCCAGAGTACCAGGTATCTGTTTCTGTACTTACTTTAGTACAGAATATTTAGATCTAGTGGATAAGTCTGAGAGTGCATTTTCTCCTGCTGGCATTTATGCTAGACCAGAAAAGGTGGGGGGAGGGAAGCAGAAAAAGGAAACCTTAACCTTTTAATATTTAAAAGCAATATTTTAAAAGCAAAATTAGGGAAACAGAGTTAACAAAAATAACCAGGGGAATATAACATTTAAAATGAACTAAAGGAAGCAGATTTAGTAATATCTTTCAAAGACAGTGTAAAGTCAACAGAGTTGCAGTATGTATCTCAGTATTGCATTTTTGTGGTAATATTTTTTCATAGGTTTTCCTACGGCTCAGTCTCTCTCATTTTCCTCAAAATTCACCATATGGGGAAGAGTCAGGGTGGAATAAGGGCACTGGCGGATAAAGATTAAACCCATAAAGTATTAAGTTCAACTCAATGAAAAATTTTTGTTGGATCCAAACGTCTGTCTAAAGATAGTTCTTGCATCCAAACACTTTCTCCCAAATCTCTCTTTAGTGGCATAACTTGGGGTGATATAGGTACCAAGGGGTTGGTTTCTTTCCATCTTTACTGCTGGAAATGTTCCATTTCATATAAATTATTAACTACTACTGGTCTAGAAATTGAAGCAGAGGGAAGAGAGCAGGGAGAGAGAAGACACCCTGACTCTCTAGCCCATTAGTTGGGAAATACAGCAGAGCTCAGAGTTCAAATACCTTCTCAAATAAGTACTTAATTATTGATATTAAGTGGAGCACCCCTCACAGGAGAGGATGAGAGAGATTTATCACATATTAGCCAGTAGCCTGGTCACTCAGGCAGTCACCTAGAATACAAGAGACCAAGTTCAACTCCCTGTTTGAGACCAAAGATATGAAACTGCGTGGGAGGGAGGGTTCACATTCAGGTACCTAGGCTAGGAGACTATGTTAGGTTCTAAGGGCTCTAAGTTAGGGCTAAATTAGGAATACCTAGGTTAGCAGGTATCCTTGAGAAGCTCAGCTGTTGGCCTATTTTAAGATGGGTCTTGGTGTTTTCCTGAACTTTTAATAACTAAGAAAAGGTTACGTAGCCAAATACTTTGTGCAGTGCCAGAAATCCACTTTTTAAAACACATACCTAATGAAATATATGCAATGTTAAAAGTGTTTAAATAAATAGCTACTATCTACTCTGCAAAAAAATAAAGGTTCGATGGGTCAGACAATTTTCCTGCAACTGACATCTATCAATGCTGTTCTGGGTATTCCCCTGGCATGAGGAAGTAACTGTCATCTTGCTACTAAGGATGTATTCATCATACTCATTGACCACAAGGAATGAGTGTAAGACACCACTTGGGTACCTACATGAGGAATCTTTGTCTGGAACACCAGCTGGATTTTTTTTTTATATATATATATGTGTGTGTGTGTGTGTGTGTGTGTATTTTTTCCCCAGTGATTACAGAATAAGCATCCACTAAGAACTAGAAATTTGCTCGAGTACTTCCAAGACATCATACTTAATATATGCAATAGGTGTAGACAATAATTCAGCCTACTGCTTGCAGATTTGAACCTGTGAATATTTATCAGGAAGGCTTGTTCACTGGCTAATTGTGTTCTGCCAAATGCTGTTAAAACATTTTTTATTATGTGTGTAAAATGTAAAAGTGGGGAACGTAATGAATTTCTGTTTGCATCTCAGTACTGTAACAAATGACAGGTACAAAAACCTCTTACCTTTCTCCTCAATATGTTCGAAATTCAAGGTTAATGTAAAGAATCAGATTGCCATTGGAAGGAGACAAGAGATATACATGTTTCAGCTGATCTAAGCTTGCACATAAGAAGAAAGATGAGCCAATGATAGGGAAGGGAATGAAGCCATTAGTGGATTGTCAAAGGAAAGGAAGTGCTGGAGAAGAGGTTTTGGAATTAGGAGACTGATAAACATAAGTTCTGCTCAGAAAATTTGGAGAATGGATTTCCCACTGGAAAATTGACATCTTTCAGCAGAGGAGCGATAACTTCAAAACAGTGATCTATAAATGCAACTGCAGTATCTCATTATAGGCCAGAAGTCTCACCTGCTTGAGCAAGGGTCCCCACCAGCCCACACTTCCCATGGCACAGTCCCCAGTATGAGCATGGCCCCTCCAGCGTGATGGGAGCTCAAGCCAGGATGGGCAACTTGTTCGCAGAAGAGAACAGGGAAACCAAGTCACTGCATTACATTTTCTAAGAGGTACCACCATGCCACATTCAAATGAAATCATTTTGGCTTGAGTATGCTGGCTGAAATGTTGCATTTCCTTATGTTTTCAGGCATATTTCCTTATATTTTCAGGCGTTCAGTTACAGTCAACATTTTACATGGTAAGCAGATACTCAGGTCTACACTGCCCATGCACAAAATAAAAAACTCAATCTTCCACTGAAAACAGATTTGAAAATTTTCAAGCAACAATCAGATTTAAAAACTATATTTGATAGTTAATTATGAAGCACTTCCATTTTCCAAATGATTTCTGAAATTTTGGTTAAGCAGTTAGCAGGCTTCCTGAGCAGTTGAATCAATGACACTTCTTGACTTTGTAAAAAGCAGCAATCTCCATGATGGATCCTTAAGGTTAGTCAGTGAAACCGACTTTCTCTCTGATTACCTTTCTACCTGCCTGGCACTGACAGAGAGAAGACAAGCCAGAATGTGGCCTCTGAAGGTCTTCAGTAAATTGTGTGCTTAACCCTTAGGCATCACTCTAGTTACTTTGGAACAACTTTGAAAAAACAGAACAGAAAAGGCAAACCTACTTTTGTTCCATTGACTCAAGTATTTGTACATATGTCACCTCGACATTGAATATTGCAAATTTTTCATTGGTTCATTTCATCTGGCACTTGTTTTTCATTGTTTGGAGCTTTGAAAGTCTCAGTGAGAAAAATCTTTATCACAGAAATAAGCCTTGCCATTGAATCAGTACAAGCCGCACGGTATGTTTTGCAAAGATGTGGCTAATGTGGGGGTGGCAGGAAGGGGAAGCAAAGCTGATATTTGTTTCTTTAATTTCTTACATGGTTCCATCAGAAAAGCCATCTTGCTCTAAAGTTTCCCCTGATGTTAATCTCCTAATAGCTTGGTTTCCCTCCACCCCATTGATTCATTGGTCCAATCTTTCTTCAGGTTTGAGCAAAGGAAAAAAAAACCCACAGTGTTTTCCCATCTGCAATAGAAATTCCTTCGCTGGTTCTCTGCCTTTTACTCTCACAGGCCTATGGGTTAATACTTGATAAAAGGGAAGAGGTAGGTATTTGTCTCTTGCCTGGAGAGAAATTCTTTGCCTCTTTGCCAGGGAAAACATCTGATCCTGTTGCAATGATTTTTCTTTTAATTGGAATGCAAAGATCTTATCTTTTTATTACTCCTTTATTGTTGATAACCACAACACTTGCTCACTCTCCACAAATGTCCAGCTTATATATACAGCCAGGGAAGCAGTTCATTTTTCCTCCTTTTTAGCTTTAATCGTTTGCCTAACAACTGAATTGTGCCAGAGTGGTTCATATATCCCTTCCCGCGCTGCAGACTCTTTCTCAGATGCCTGGTCTGTGTCTGTCTCTCTCTAATTTCCAGGCACAGGTCGGCCCAGCGACTGCCTCTTGCTCTAATAACTGCCTGAGGTGTGGGAGACCACTTTATGGGAATTCAGTCACACGGGCCTATGCAAAAATAACAGTAAATGAGAAATGTGCAGTGAAAGGGAAACATTGCATGCAAGTCATACGCCCACTACTCTCTTAATTTAGTTTCTTTGTGGCTTTGCATCGCCATACGTTCTGTAATGTCAGATTAGTGCGTGGGGAAGCGGCGGCCTCGCGGATAGAGCCGAGGCGCAGGAAAGCTGGGGTTTATTCTCGGCTCTGCCCGGCTCCCGCAGATGCACGGCTCGACCCGCCTGCTCGCCAGCAGCCACGGAGACCCTCACCGACGGCCGCCCACCCTGCTGCTCGGCGTCCTCGCTGCAGCTGAGGGATGCGCTGGGAGAGAGGCTGTGGGCACCTCCAGAGCCCCAGGGCTCCCGCAGCACCTCAGCTGGGTGCAGAGCAGGAGGTATTTGGGGCAGCCTTGTAACCAGGACAGCCATGGATGGCTTAACCCTGCCTCCTTCTGCGTGAGATCGCCTCCCTCCTCCCAATACCCTTTTTCTGTCAGTTCTGACACGTGTGTGAGCATGTGCTTGCATACAGGTGATACCACTTGGTCTGTTGGTCTTTGACTATTGCTGTGCTTTGAGACCCCCCTCCCACCACAGCAGGACCTCAGCCAGTACCTACAGTCTCCATGCCCTCTGTGTTCCCTGCCTTCCTCCCTTCTCCTTCTTCCTCCTTCCCATATTCCTCTTCCCTTTGCACATTTTTGGTTCTGGTTTTGACCATCCCTTCCCCTCCCCTCTTCAGCCCCAAACAGCCCCTGCCAAAGGAAAGTGTTTGGAGAGAGGCACCGTGAAGTGGATGAACGCATGTGCAAAGTGGTGGGACCTTCCAAAGGGGGACAGCTGGGCTCCAGGCTCGAGTAATTAAAGGCATTAGAGGCAACAGGTAGCGCTTGCCCGTGGTTGTGGTCCGCCACCATCACCACTGCTCCGTGTCTGCACTCTTCTCACCTGGGGGGGCCGGTGCCCTTGGCTCATCTCTACTCCTGATAACTACCCTGTGGCATCCCCCAGCGCTACTGGTCTGCTCTCTTTCCTACTGCAAACTCCCCAGAAGAAGAAAAACTACTTCTGCGTGGGCTTGTAGGACAATAAGCCTCGTGGGACCCCCATCCTAATGGTGATTTACAAGGAGGCTGTTCCATTCGCCTTCTGCCCCTACTCCCCCATGCAGTACCCCACACCAGCCCACAGTGGTGGGTGTTCATGCCGTGGGTCACCCACTCGTACTGTGGTCGCAGCCGGCCCCGCCGCTGGCTGCTATGGAAATATATATCTTCACCGTCGGGAATCAAAATACTTCCCTGGGCCATTGGGGGGTTTGTGAAGCTTAATTCCTTACAGGCTGTGTGACGTGCTCGGGGTCTGTGCAGTTGTGAACTTGCAGTGTGTCTGGTTTGGGATACTGCGTCTTGAAACATAGGAGAACGTTACCTGTAGCACTGAAGGTTTGTTTTTGAAGGGTTACTGCAGTTGCATACACACGTGTACTGTTTATGACTATGTGTTACTGTTTTCTGTGTATGAAAGAAGAAAACCCAAATTATATCATGTCTGGAAAAGAAGGGAAAAGCTTTTGTGTAGTTTAGAGTGAACAGGTAAATGTTTTTTCTGGGTTCTATTTAGACAATGTAGAATGTAGCCACATCTCATACTAAATAGGTATTTCTGACCACTTTTCAGTTATCACTACACCATTAGAAGAGATGGAGAGAGAGGTATGTCCTGAAAAAAAAGAAGAAAAATATTCTCCTTTTTAGACAGAAAGGAGATTTACCTGAAGTTACCCTGCAAAGAAAAAAATACCAGATTTCAGAAATGTTACTGATACAGGCTGAAGTCTAAGACTTCAGGTAGTATGGGCGCTACTAGCTATGGGAAATGCATTTTTTCCCCCATTAAGTCTTCCAGTGTAGACTCCCACTACATACAGGCTGGTTCTGTATCAGATCCTATCAGTCATCCCAGAAACCTTCTGGAACATAAAACTGCCCTTTATTGGGAAAGGGAGAAAGCAGAAGTAAGTGCTGCTCTGCTGCGCTTTTGTGGAGCCTTTATTACACCACGAGCAGCACTGCTGAACTGTATGTTTTGTTTATCTGTCCGTGGACTACTGGGACTACTAAACACATGTACATAAGCTTTAAAAAAGTAGCAACACTGACAGATAGCTGCCACTTGAAGAACTCTTTAGCTTTTGTTTATCAAACTGTCTGTCTCCAGCAGCAGTCTGAGCAAATGGGTGAACATTACCCATCACCCCAGTTGTGCCTCTCGGAGCTTTTGCTTGATGAGAAGAGGAGCGGCAGAGGTCAGAGCTAAGAGTGCCCAGCGTTCACTTCTCTGCATTCAAACCAAGACCCTAACACCCCTCCTCGCTCAGCCAGTGGGAGGATGAGGAAGGGAAGAAATGACAGGGCTGCCAGTCCCAAGGATTAAAAATCATAAAGCAGGTCCCCAGCATTCAAAGCATTACCCTAAAGAGGATGGATTTACAAATTAAATGTGCCTTGATGTTTTTTGAGCCAGAGAGTTCATATTTTCAACTCTTCTGTTGAACTGTGAAGCTTTTTAGTGACAAACAAGGTTCTCATATAATCATAGTAGCTGTGACATTATGACAGTTGTCAATATGGCATTCAGTCTTCTGGAGCTCACCTGCATAGTCTTTTTGTAGAGATTTAGCTGTGCAGTCAGTGCAATTCACTAGCACGGACACATGTATCAGTAAGAAGTTGAGTGTACGGGTGTGTTTCAGCAGCAGTTCAAAGCAGGACGCGTTGTTTAAATCCTGCATTGCCCTTGGCATTAATACAGCCCTGATGATACTTTACCATATTGCATCCTGACAAAAACATCGCGGAGCAAGCTACGCCATCAGCATTCCACTGTGAACGCCAAACCAAAAAATAGCACCCGCGATGGCGAACCAGTTGAATCAACAACCAGCGGAGCCCAGGCCTGAAAGCTTTCTTCAGCTCTGCCATCACATTAACCAGCTTGGGCATGAGGTGCAGTGGAGGGATGATCCCAGGCTCCCTGCTGCCTCCTCTTGCCGGTGCCGGCACCCAAGCTGCAAGCCAGACAGGGGAACTAATGGGATTAAAAAACAACTGTTTTGTTTTGTCGGGTACATTTTCAGATGAACCAAATGCCCTGACTTGCCTCGCAAAAAGAAAATGGGAATGTGGAGCTGGAGACAGAGGAGGAAGGCTCAACTAACCTTCTGGCAACTGCTCACAGCTTTCTCGGCAGAACGTAGTTTTGGGACCACACTGGCTGGGAGTGTGCCTTAGCACACAGGCCAAAGATGCAGTTTTAGGACACTAGCTCCCTGAATTCAAAAGCCACTTGGAATACATCATCTAAATGATCTTTGCAATATAAGTTGGGGGGGGGGGGAGGATGTAAATTAATTAAACGCATAGTCAGCTGAGGTATATTTCTGAAATGTGGCATTTATGGCAACACCTCCCGTGCAGCAGCAGCATTGTTTTCTTATTGGTTCTGTGTTTTCATAATCCAGCTCCATTCGAAAGGAAACTAGTATATCTTTATTTTCAAAACGGAAAAAAGCACTACTGGTTTTAATTTTCTGTCTAACTACGCTGTCACACGCACAAGGCACGTACCCATACAATAGAAACAGAGGCTGTAAATTAAAATCTTGCACTGCCATCCTGTGGTGAATGTTAGGAAAACAGGAGGTTGTCCGGCTCATAGAGACGGGGTTTTATCCTCTCTGAAGTGCGGAGGCTTTGCAGCAGAATTTGCAACAGCTCAAGGAGCAAGAGTTACCCCACAGGCAGCAGAGAGTAGAAGCTCAAGTGCCATTATTTCTCATTATTCCTCCTGCAATGCAGCATCTTCTAGAGACCTTGCAGAAGACACGCAGTCCATCCTCAAGGATATAGGTTCTTTTAAGAGAAAATATTCTGGGTGAGCAAATAGTGACTAGCATCTAGGACAGGGCAGGCCAGGTGAGGTAAGCACAGATGGGAGGGGAGTCCTCGGGAATCACCGGGAACTTGGCACGGTTTCTAAAGGCAGTCTGGGGGGTACTTCGGGGGTTGACTTTGGCCTAGCAAAAGTATAGTGAAGTTAATTTCTAAATAGGTCATAAATTCCTGCTCACTGGCTAAATGGATTTTTTTCCAGTGAATCACCACTAGGCTTAAAAAGAAAAAAAGGGACAAGCCAAAAGGGCACAAAGTCAGCCAACAAGGGAAAGAGAGAAAAGGAGACGTCATGCAAATAGTGTGCAAAATATGCAGCTGAAAAGTAAAATGTTTACCAGAAAGTCTCAATTGTAATTGAATTCTGCGTGAGGACGGTTCTGACTTGTGCTATCACACCTGAAGCTTGTTTTTCTACTAGGCTATGATTTTGCTACTATAAAAATGTGTATTTAGTATACTGAATGTTGCCCCCCAGACACATAACCTATTCACTTGTATTTCTAAGACAGAAATATTTTTGTCAAACTGAGATGCATACAATACATACGTTTGTCCAAAAACCAGTGATGGAGCACCCCAGTATACAGTGGCTTCTTAGTTCTTATGATATCTCCTTCAGGGGACTATTCTTGTAAATGATTCCATATGCTAGGACTGTGCTAATTGAGAGCTGCCTCTCCCTCCACCTGTGTGACGCATTAAAAGCTATAAGAAGCTGGCACCTGGAGCAGAAAGGAAGCTGACTGAGGCTCCCTCATGGATCATTGTTAAGAGCTCCTCTCCTTTGCTTTAGAACTGCCCATCAGCAGGATCAAGGTGAGTCCAAAGTTTGCCTTCATGAGACCAGAATACAAAAATATCTCTCCCCCAAAATATTCCTGAAATAAAGGAGAAGAAAAATCTCAGCACCATCCATACAGCAAGTTTTCAGATAAAGGGGAAAAAGGATCTAGCTCTCAGTTTGTGCAGACACCCACATTGTTTCTGCATGTCTCAATGTATGATTATGGGTTTCTTAGTAATGCATATGGAACGCCACTTTCACCAGTTCAGACGCTCACGACTAACACTAATGCCATAATTTATGGTTTGTAAGATCAGCTTATGAAGCTAGCATGCTTGTCTCTTATGCTAACGCAGTATATGGTATGTCTTCTTTGATCGTTTGTGTGGTTGTACCATCTTCCCCCTTCCGCTTCAGATGTACTTGTTTTCATCCCTGCTTTGAAAAAAAAAAAAAAAAAAAAAAGGTGCTTGCCTCACCCTGTTCTCACCTGCTAATGACTTCTGTCTCCAGGCACATCTTTCCTCAGCAAGGCACCACACCAAATGATTTTTTTGTTGTCACTTCTATCAGCAGCTCTATTCCTGATCACTTTTGATTCTGCTTATCTTCTTTGCAGTGCTATGAAATTTCTCTTTGATTAAAAATCACTGCCAACAGCTTTTTCCTTTCCCTCCCTACATTCCTGCTTGGTTTTCTGAACTTTTCCTGATCCACCATGAGCAGGAAAGTATTACCTTAAATTCTCTTCTGAACTTTGAATCTTACCTGTCACATTTTACCTGTGCCTGTGCAGATGAAACAACGCGCTTTTCTTTTCCCAGTTGAGTGGGTTTTTCCCCATTGCTCTAAATAGCTTATTTTTTCCCCTGTTTAAATAAGAGTTGCCATACTTAGTATTTTCAACATCATTTCTCTTTACGGACTGCTTCGCAGCACTCTGCTTGAAGGAGACTATAGAAAAAACCAAGTCCCCCCAGGCTGGGGGAGCGGTCCGGCTCGCAGCACTGCCCAGCCGGCTGGCCTGTTGCCAAAGTGGGGTCTAACACCCCCTTTTTTAACTTGGGCTGGAGACTCATGGCAGTGGGAAGGGGAAGGGTAAAAGGGAAGGGCAGGGTAAAAAGTTTTGGTCTGAAGAAACTTTTCACACAAGTCCAATAAGAAGAGTACATGTTTCATTATGGCAGGACTTTTCGGCTGTTTGCTGGTTTTCATCTCTATATATTTTCCAGTGGAGGTGAGGGGAAAAAAGTTTCCCATCTGTAGATTACTAGACAGCAAAGTGTCTTAATCACCATCCATGGACTCGCTAGCCCCAAAAGCCTGCAGACCACAGGCTGGAAATCACCACCCTAAAGTTTTGCAGTTGCAAACAGCTTCAGCTATCAAAATCACCCATCCTGTCTGGTTGATGGCCCGGTCTAGAGCTTGAATGAACTTCGGTTGTGATGGCACAGGAATCTCTGTCATCAGCTTCTCTCCTGAAATGAAAATATTTAGACATGTTCTCCGAATGCAGAGGAGGGAAGGGATGTTAAGTCATATGCATCCCTGTTAAGGAAAGGGAGAAGTGTTGATTCATGCTTCCGAGTCATGCATTTCAAAACTACGTGGGCTTCAAGATGTGAAGCATGACTGTGAAGGCACCGTGGGAGTAGCCCCAACAAAGTAAATAATGGTTTACTTTATGCGTAAGGACAACTACCTGTAGGGTTTTCAAGGGCAGGACCAAAAGGATGTGTCTGTGCTGGGGTACGTATGGGTAGCCAGCCACATGCATGAAGGTGTCCATGTGGTAATCTCTTGTGCAGCTGATCTGGCATGAGCCAGTTTGTACACTGCTATACAGAAAAAAGTCCATGCAAAAGTATTTTCACTGCTGAAATACACCTGTGCAGATCCATCAGTGCAAAACTAACCCCACTCATAGAGAAGGAGCTGTGGGGAAAAAGTAACTAACTTTCACAAATGATTTCTTTTTTATATCCTTTTCTTTCAGGTTGCCCAAGAAAAACAAAAATTGAGACGCTAAATTAGTCTCTGCTATGTTTCCACTGAGGAGCACAGAGCTTTGCCAAAGATATTTGCTGGTGGGGGGAAGATCCACTGCTAACAGAGCATTTTCAAACACAAAGAGCCAGGTGGTGTAAAAGTTGGTGACAGCACAATCGAAACTGCCTGCTAATTGATTATTGTGATGCTAAGAATTTGCATCGTCTCCTTTTGAAGGCAATGGACAACATTTGTGATAGTTCAGTGCAAGTGGCATCAAGCCCCAGATATGTGTTTTATTGTATTCTGTGTGTTAAAGTCATTCCCTGAGTTGCTTCTGTAAAAGCCAGCAGAAACCCTGGCAGAAGGTGCTTGGCTGAGAAGTCAAGAGTCTAGAAACAGGAAAGGATTGCCACAATGGAAACTACCCAAACCTCTTTTACACAGGGCCCTCACGTACAGCAAAAGCTGGTCTGGTTTCTGAAGGTAAGTCCCGTTGGCTTTTGAGGAGTGGGTAAAGCGTCCCTTCCTACTGGAAATGGTCAAAAAAAGGGATGAGGTTCTTTCACTTTCCCAAGTGAAATCTGTCACTGGTTATCCCAGGGGATCCAATGAGGTGTCTGGGCACAGAAGAGCTCTGAGAGCTTTTGAATGTCTCCATATTTTGTTGTAATATTTAAATGTGATACTGCCTTGCAGACTTCTTGCACCGAGGAGTTATGTATAAATAGCTATAAACTCCCTGCCGTAGGGACTGGCCAATCTGTGACTCTTGAACAACTTTTGCATCACTTCTGAGCAGTGCAGATACAGCTCTCACAACATTACATCATGTAATTGGCAACGGGGCTGTCTAGCACCAGGACAGCTGGTTCATTCAAATCCCCAGCCACAGGGGAAAGCTGAGAGTGACTTTGCCCAGCCACCCGGCACCGCAGCTGCACACCCAGGCTTTGGGCTGGAGCGGGGTCCGTGCATCGCTGGTGAGCTGCTGTCACGTTGCCCATTTGCAGGTTTCTGTAAGCTGCTTGTCGATTTGGGGAGGCTGGCCACCTCGTGCTCTACAGCCTCCCAAAAATCACTATGGAACAGGTATTAGTGTGGATTAAGTATGCTGCGACAGGTTTACAGCATCAGTCATCAGTCTGAATAGGAAATTACTCAGCCAAGTCACCTTTAAGAGGCATTGTATAATGCATTTTGAATTTTCATTAAAGCTAGAACACCCAAAGCAGGGTAACATGTATTTTATTTTAAAAGAAGTTTTAGCTAAGCATGTTTCAACCTTAAGTAAATAAACTGCAGATTATCTCCTTTATCTTCTTGGAAGTCAGCCATACTGAATATATGTATTTTTAAAAATCTATCACTTTCAAGAAACGCTTCCCCACAAGGCTGTATCTACCACCCCAGTGCTTTCACTCGACAGTTATATGAAGCTGATATCTACAGCATATGCTTTTGTTCATGCTACGTATTCAAATACAAAGGCGTGGTTAAATTCTGATGTCCTTTTTGAGGGGAAGGCTGGGGAAAACATCTGCCTCTTGATGGAAGCCATCTGGTATAACCAGACATGAAGTCAAGCATTTTAACGCAGTGTGTTCCTTAGAATTATACTTACTTAAGAGAATTACAGATTCTTCCCCTAATGTTCTCATCACACACTATCTCAGGGGTTTTCCCTTGCACCTACCTAGGATTGATCGGTGCAATTATTTTGTAAAGCTTTGTCTCAGTGCAATCAAAGTAACCAGAAACAATAATAATTATTATGTAGATTTCTGTTGTTATCCTCCCGGCTGAGCTTTTCATCTGCACAATTACAGGTGCAGAGAAAATCACAAAAGAGTTTCTGTGGAAGGAGGGGCCGCAGAGGCTTTCTGAGATCAGCAGTACTGTAGAAGCTGCAGCACACCCTCGGTTTGTTCCAGAGATAAGAGTTAAGGTATCGGGGTTGGTAAGGTGAGGCGAGCTCTTCTTACTCCATCCCCCTTACTTGTAACATCACCAATTCTAGCCCTCTGTGGCCATGCAGTGTCAGACTTTGCTTACCCAATTCTTACATGCATCAAACCTGCCGGTGAGGGATCAAATATTGTCTATCCTGATCTATCCAAGGAGGTCTGGTAGGACAGATATGATGTTGAAATATACTAAAGCTGTGTGGTAGGCCAGCTCTCAAGAAAACGGCAGGTGTTCAGAAAGCAGCATGACCTTAAACGTATGTCTTTGGGTGAGGGGGATTAGCAACAAAAAGGAAAACAGAGTAACCATCGGTTTGAGATATTTGTAGTGCAAACAAAGCCTCATTGTTTTTATGACATGGTTCCGCTCTGCTGCCAAGACCATCGTCTCCATATACAATAAGGGGACGTTCAGTACCAACAAATACAGTTTGCTTAACTGACCTCATCTTCAAACACAGGGCAAGATTACACTCGGGGACTCTGGAGAAAATTTGCAGGCTTTTCTGGTTTCCTTGAAGAGGTTACTCCCTAGGGCAGAAATGGAAAAGAAACACATTGCATGAATATGAAGCTGGTCCCTGGTGCTTTGTGTTACACTAGGAGTGTCCTGTCACTAGTTACCCACTCACTAGTGGTTTGCCCAGGGGCCGATACTGTTTAACATCTTCATTAATGACCTTGACGATGGGGCAGAGGGCACGTTCAGCAAGTTTGCAGGAGATACAAAGCTGGGAGGAGTGGGTGACAGGCTAAATGGTTGTGCTGCCCTCCAGAGGAACTTTGGCAGCCTGGAGAAATGGGCAGAGAGGAACCTCATGAAGTCCAAGAAAAGGAAATGCCAAGTCTTGCCCCTGGGGAGAAACAACCCCACGCACCAGGACAGGCTGGGGACCAAGTGTCTGGAAAGGAGCTCTGCAGTAAAGGTCCTGGGGATGCTGATGGACACCAAGCTCACCATGAACCAGCAAATGTAGCCCTTGCAGCAAAGAAAGCAACAGCAGCCAGTGCTGCATTAGGAAGAGCACTGCCAGAAGGTTTGAGCGAGGTGCTCCTTCCCCTGTGCTCGGCACTAGTGACACCACATGGGGTGTGCTGGGTCCAGTGCAAGAGAGGCAGGGGCATACTGGAGCAAGTGCAGCAAAGGGCCACAAATGTTATTAAAGGGCTTGGAGCATCTGTCATATGAGAAGAGGCTGAGAGATCTGGGACTGATCAGCCTGGAGAAAAGAAGGCTCCAGAGGGATTTTACTGATATGTATAAACATCTGATGGAGGTAGGGGAGGGTTGATAAAGAAGACGGAGCCAGACTCTTGTCAGTGGTGCCCTGTGACAGGACAAGAGGCAACAGGCACAAACTGAAACACAGGAAATTCCACTTCAACAGGAGAAAAAGGTTTTTTCACTGCAAGGTTGGCGGAACACCAGCACAGGTTGCTCAGAGAGGCTGTAGAATCTCCATCCTTGGAGATATTCAAAACCCAACTGGACACGGCCCTGAGCAACCAGCTAGTTGCCCTACTTTAAGCTGGGGGATTGGGACTAGATGATCTCCAGACGTCCCTTCCCACCTCAGCTATTGTTTCAGGCTTTCCTTGCCTATTGTGACTACCACTTTTGATGGAACTGAGTTTTGCCAGACTTGTTAGTCTATAAAAGTTTTAACAATGGGGATATCCCTGATGAATTCTCCTGCTCTTTCAGGCTCTCTCTTTTCCTTTGCACTCTGGAGGCAGGCCTCAGCCTGCTGCCCCCGAGCAGAACATTCTCAATCCAACCCGCAAAAGAAAGAAGCCTGGGTGCGAGCTAAAACCACTGGTCAGATGAGAGTTGAGGAGAAATGCCGCAAGTCAGCACTTCCTGGTGGAACTCTGCGGTGGCCTCATCAGTGGTCACTGGTGCTGTAAACTTCAGTTTTCATGTGCAAAAGGATGTGGACATGTTTCTTCAGTGCCGATTATTATTATTTCAGATTAAGAAAGAGCAAATAGAGCAACATATGTAGTAGAGAGATACTACCAGTCTCCCCAGTGAGAACCGTGCAGCCTCGTAAAGGAATAGTATGCAAAAAGGAAACGACTCACCTTTTATGATGTAGCTTTACTGCATGCACACAACAACATTAAGAGAATATTACTAAGAATAATACACACTAGGGAACATAAAAATTAAGGCTTCTAGTCAAGACACAAAGAACAGCTGGGGCTCACATAGCTAATGTTCAGTATTCAGTTTTAAGTCCAGTGTTCAGTGTGTGGCCTCTACTTATCTTCCACTCTTCAAACCCTGTTAATTGCTATAATAATAAAATTTCTTATGAGTAAATCCCACCAATAAGGGCAAGGCGCTATTACTCTGTCCTGCAGCGTGTGAGGAGGGTGTATGTACACAAACACTTTCTTAAAACTGTGGCTGAAGACACTTGCCTTGGACAAGAACTCTGGAGCAGAAAGAGTAAACACCATTTTCCTAAGCAGCGTCCAAATGCCTTCACCGCGAAACCAAACTATTCCTCTTGCGGTTCCTTAGTGTAACTCATAACACACCTTCCAACCTCTGTAGCAAACGAGCAGAGGACTATACAGTCAAGAGCCTCCTTTATTATGCAGCCTTGAGGCTTCCCAAAAAGCAGCTCCCTTCAGTTCACTGTACGAGAGAGAGATCTAGAAAGCATATGAGCTCGTGCAACGTGTCATTGCGCCAGCGCACAAGGAGCTGATGAACGATGCATGGCAACTTTCGTTCAAGAATTTCCCTCCCTCTGGCTGTGGGTGACGGTGGCCGCCTGACAACCCAATCTTTGTCGTGAAGCTCACAGCAGCATCTTGCAGGCCAAATTCCCAACCGGTCCACACCGTTCTTGTTTTAAGGTACCTCGACCGACACGCTGGGAGGAAGAAAACCCAGAGAGCCTGCTTTTTAGAGACTCTGTGTGTTTCTCCCGTCAAAACCCTGGCTGCTAGCAAGTCAGTCAGCCGCTCCGAGGGAAGGCCCTCTCCTGAAGCCCCTTCGGCCCCCTGCCCTGAGCTCCATGGCCCAGGAGCGCCAACGACGAAGAACAAGGATCCGCCGCCCTCGCCGCGCAGGCACCGGAGATCCCGAGGCCGGGGTTGCTCACGGCACCTCGTCCCTCCTCGGCCGCCCTCCGCCTCTCCCCGCTCACGACCCGGGGAAATGAACGGCGAACACCGGCGTAGCCGCCGGTTCCCCCTGTGAGGGAAGCGTCTCGGCCGCCTCAGCCGCGCCTCCCCCTTTCCCGCTGCCCGGCGGGGAGTGAAGAACTACCACTCCCAGCATGCCCCGCGCGCCCCCGCTCCCGCCTCCTCCCCTTCCCGCCCGTTGGGGTGCGCCTGTCCCTTTAAGCCCGGCCGGACGCCCGCTGACCGGCGCTTGCGCAGAGGCGCCGTGACCTCGCTGCCTGTCGGTGCCGCCGGTGGCTGTTGGGGTTCCCCCTCCCCCTCCCCTCCCGCCTCGGCGGCAGCGCGGGGC
>NW_010972477.1:3128896-3129151 GCF_000737465.1 Haliaeetus leucocephalus | reverse complement strand
CCCCCCCCCCCCTTGCCCCGGCCGGGACGATGGAGGGGCCGGCGGGCGGCGGGCCCGGCTCGGAGGGCCCGGCGGGTGCGATCACGGAGATCCGTGCGCCTGGCCCTCGGCCGTTGCGGCTGCTGGAGTGGAAGGTGTCGGTGGGGACGGCGGTGCAGATCGGGTCGGTGCTGGCGTTGTGCGCCCCGCTGCCCCCCCCGCCTCGTCCCTCCGCCGCCGCTGCCGCCCCGCCGCCCTCCGCCAGCGGCGCCAGCA